>NW_026604396.1:300000-473833 GCF_024763615.1 Phlebotomus papatasi
AGAGCAGATTTTGGCATTTTTAAAAAATTGAAAAAAAAACTCCCAAGGGTGGGATCATGATGAATTTTGGTGGGAATTTTTCCAAGAAAAAAATTCAACTAATGATATTAATTGATTAGTAGAATTATTTGAAGTATTCTAATGTGATTTTCATTGAGAAATTTTAAGAATTGCGGCTTCTAGAGCAGATTTTGGCATTTTTAAAAAATTAAAAAAAAACTCCCAAGGGTGGGATCATGATGATTTTTGTGGGAATTTTTCCAAGAAAAAAATTCAACTAATGATATTAATTGATTGGTAGAATTATATGAAGTATTCTAATGTGATTTTCATTGAGAAATTTTAAGAATTGCGGTTTATAGAGCAGATTTTGGCATTTTTAAAAAATTAAAAAAAAAACTCCAAAGGGTGGGATCATGATGATTTTTGGTGGGAATTTTTCCAAGAAACAAATTCAACTAATGATATTAATTGATTTATAGAATTATTTGAAGTATTCTAATGTGATTTTCATTGAGAAATTTTAAGAATTGCGGCTTCTAGAGCAGATTTTGACATTTTTAAAAAATTAAAAAAAAACTCCCAAGGGTGGGATCATGATGATTTTTGGTGGGAATTTTTCCAAGAAAAAAAATTCAACTAATGATATTAATTGATTGGTAGAATTACTTGAAGTATTCTAATGTGATTTTCATTGAGAAATTTTAAGAATTGCGGTTTCTAGAGCAGATTTTGGCATTTTTTAAAAATTAAAAAAAAACTCCCAAGGGTGGGATCATGATGATTTTTGTGGGAATTTTTCCAAGAAAAAAATTCAACTAATGATATTGATTGATTGGTAGAATTATTTGAAGTATTCTAATGTGATTTTCATTGAGAAATTTTAAGAATTGCGGTTTCTAGAGCAGATTTTGGCATTTTTTAAAAATTAAAAAAAAAACTCCCAAGGGTGGGATCATGATGATTTTTGTGGGAATTTTTCCAAGAAAAAAATTCAACTAATGATATTAATTGATTGGCAGAATTATTTGAAGTATTCTAATGTGATTTTCATTGAGAAATTTTAAGAATTGCGCTTTCTAGAGCAGATTTTGGCATTTTTAAAAAATTAAAAAAAACCTCCCAAGGGTGGGGTCATGATGATTTTTGGTGGGAGTTTTTCCAAGAAAATAATTCAACTAATGATATTAATTGATTGGTAGAATTATTTGAAGTATTCTAATGTGATTTTCATTGAGAAATTTTAAGAATTGCGCTTTCTAGAGCAGATTTTGGCATTTTTAAAAGATTAAAAAAAACTCCCAAGGATGGGATCATGATGAGTTTTGGTGGGAATTTTTCCAAGAGAAAAATTCAACTAATGATATTAATTGATTGGTAGAATTATTTGAAGTATTCTAATGTGATTTTCATTGAGAAATTTTAAGAATCGCGGTTTCTAGAGCAGATTTTGGCATTTTTAAAAAATTGAAAAAAAAACTCCCAAGGGTGGGATCATGATGAATTTTGGTGGGAATTTTTCCAAGAAAAAAATTCAACTAATGATATTAATTGATTGGTAGAATTATTTGAAGTATTCTAATGTGATTTTCATTGAGAAATTTTAAGAATCGCGGCTTCTAGAGCAGATTTTGGCATTTTTAAAAAATTAAAAAAAAACTCCCAAGGGTGGGATCATGATGATTTTTGGTGGGAATTTTTCCAAGAAACAAATTCAACTAATGATATTAATTGATTGATAGAATTATTTGAAGTATTCTAATGTGATTTTCATTGAGAAATTTTAAGAATTGCGGCTTCTAGAGCAGATTTTGGCATTTTTAAAAAATTAAAAAAAAAACTCCCAAGGGTGGGATCATGATGATTTTTGGTGGGAATTTTTCCAAGAAAAAAATTCAACTAATGATATTAATTGATTGGTAGAATTATTTGAAGTATTCTAATGTGATTTTCATTGAGAAATTTTAAGAATTGCGGTTTCTAGAGCAGATTTTGGCATTTTTCAAAAATTAAAAAAAAACTCCCAAGGGTGGGATCATGATGATTTTTGTGGGAATTTTTCCAAGAAAAAAATTCAACTAATGATATTAATTGATTGGCAGAATTATTTGAAGTATTCTAATGTGATTTTCATTGAGAAATTTTAAGAATTGCGGTTTCTAGAGCAGATTTTGGCATTTTTTAAAAATTAAAAAAAAAAACTCCCAAGGGTGGGATCATGATGATTTTTGTGGGAATTTTTCCAAGAAAAAAATTCAACTAATGATATTAATTGATTGGTAGAATTATTTGAAGTATTCTAATGTGATTTTCATTGAGAAATTTTAAGAATTGCGGTTTTTAGAGCAGATTTTGGCATTTTAAAAAAATTAAAAAACTCCCAAGGATGGGATCATGATGATTTTTGTGGGAATTTTTCCAAGAAAAAAATTCAACTAATGCTATTAATTGATTGGTAGAATTATTTGAAGTATTCTAATGTGATTTTCATTGAGAAATTTTAAGAATTGCGGTTTCTAGAGTAGATTTTGGCATTTTTCAAAAATTAAAAAAAAAACTCCCAAGGGTGGGATCATGATGATTTTTGTGGGAATTTTTCCAAGAAAAAAATTCAACTAATGATATTAATTGATTGGCAGAATTATTTGAAGTATTCTAATGTGATTTTCATTGAGAAATTTTAAGAATTGCGCTTTCTAGAGCAGATTTTGGCATTTTTAAAAAATTAAAAAAAACCTCCCAAGGGTGGGGTCATGATGATTTTTGGTGGGAATTTTTCCAAGAAAATAATTCAACTAATGATATTAATTGATTGGTAGAATTATTTGAAGTATTCTAATGTGATTTTCATTCAGAAATTTTAAGAATTGCGGTTTCTAGAGCAGATTTTGGCATTTTTAAAAGATTAAAAAAAACTCCCAAGGATGGGATCATGATGAGTTTTGGTGGGAATTTTTCCAAGAAAAAAATTCAACTAATGATATTAATTGATTGGTAGAATTATTTGAAGTATTCTAATGTGATTTTCATTGAGAAATTTTAAGAATCGCGGTTTCTAGAGCAGATTTTGGCATTTTTAAAAAATTGAAAAAAAAACTCCCAAGGGTGGGATCATGATGATTTTTGGTGGGAATTTTTCCAAGAAACAAATTCAACTAATGATATTAATTGATTTATAGAATTATTTGAAGTATTCTAATGTGATTTTCATTGAGAAATTTTAAGAATTGCGGTTTTTAGAGCAGATTTTGGCATTTTTAAAAAATTAAAAAACTCCCAAGGGTGGGATCATGATGATTTTTGTGGGAATTTTTCCAAGAAAATAATTCAACTAATGATATTAATTGATTGGTAGAATTATTTGAAGTATTCTAATGTGATTTTCATTGAGAAATTTTAAGAATTGCGGTTTTTAGAGCAGATTTTGGCATTTTTAAAAAATTAAAAAAAAAAAACTCCCAAGAGTGGGATCATAATGAGTTTTGGTGGGAATTTTTCCAAGAGAAAAATTCAACTAATGATATTAATTGATTGGTAGAATTATTTAAAGTATTCTAATGTGATTTTCATTGAGAAATTTTAAGAATTGCGGTTTCTAGAGCAGATTTTGGCATTTTTTAAAAATTAAAAAAAAACTCCCAAGGGTGGGATCATGATGATTTTTGTGGGAATTTTTCCAAGAAAAAAATTCAACTAATGATATTAATTGATTGGTAGAATTATTTGAAGTATTCTAATGTGATTTTCATTGAGAAATTTTAAGAATTGCTGTTTCTAGAGCAGATTTTGGCATTTTTAAAAAATTAAAAAAAACTCCCAAGGGTGGGATCATGATGAGTTTTGGTGGGAATTTTTCCAAGAAAAAAATTCAACTAATGATATTAATTGATTGGTAGAATTATTTGAAGTATTCTAATGTGATTTTCATTGAGAAATTTTAAGAATTGCGGTTTCTAGAGCAGATTTTGGCATTTTTTAAAAATTAAAAAAAAAATCCCAAGGGTGGGATCATGATGATTTTTGGTGGGAATTTTTCCAAGAAAAAAATTCAACTAATGATATTAATTGATTGGTAGAATTATTTGAAGTATTCTAATGTGATTTTCATTGAGAAATTTTAAGAATTGCGGTTTCTAGAGCAGATTTTGGCATTTTTAAAAAATTAAAAAAAACTCCCAAGGGTGGGATCATGATGATTTTTGGTGGGAATTTTTCCAAGAAAAAAAATTCAACTAAAGATATTAATTGATTGGTAGAATTACTTGAAGTATTGTAATGTGATTTTCATTGAGAAATTTTAAGAATTGCGGTTTCTAGAGCAGATTTTGGCATTTTTTAAAAATTAAAAAAAAAACTCCCAAGGGTGGGATCATGATGATTTTTGTGGGAATTTTTCCAAGAAAAAAATTCAACTAATGATATTGATTGATTGGTAGAATTATTTGAAGTATTCTAATGTGATTTTCATTGAGAAATTTTAAGAATTGCGGCTTCTAGAGCAGATTTTGGCATTTTTTAAAAATTAAAAAAAACCTCCCAAGGGTGGGGTCATGATGATTTTTGGTGGGAATTTTTCCAAGAAAATAATTCAACTAATGATATTAATTGATTGGTAGAATTATTTGAAGTATTCTAATGTGATTTTCATTCAGAAATTTTAAGAATTGCGGTTTCTAGAGCAGATTTTGGCATTTTTAAAAGATTAAAAAAAACTCCCAAGGATGGGATCATGATGAGTTTTGGTGGGAATTTTTCCAAGAAAAAAATTCAACTAATGATATTAATTGATTGGTAGAATTATTTGAAGTATTCTAATGTGATTTTCATTGAGAAATTTTAAGAATTGCGCTTTCTAGAGCAGATTTTGGCATTTTTAAAAGATTAAAAAAAACTCCCAAGGATGGGATCATGATGAGTTTTGGTGGGAATTTTTCCAAGAGAAAAATTCAACTAATGATATTAATTGATTGGTAGAATTATTTGAAGTATTCTAATGTGATTTTCATTGAGAAATTTTAAGAATCGCGGTTTCTAGAGCAGATTTTGGCATTTTTAAAAAATTGAAAAAAAAACTCCCAAGGGTGGGATCATGATGAATTTTGGTGGGAATTTTTCCAAGAAAAAAATTCAACTAATGATATTAATTGATTGGTAGAATTATTTGAAGTATTCTAATGTGATTTTCATTGAGAAATTTTAAGAATCGCGGCTTCTAGAGCAGATTTTGGCATTTTTAAAAAATTAAAAAAAAACTCCCAAGGGTGGGATCATGATGATTTTTGGTGGGAATTTTTCCAAGAAACAAATTCAACTAATGATATTAATTGATTGATAGAATTATTTGAAGTATTCTAATGTGATTTTCATTGAGAAATTTTAAGAATTGCGGCTTCTAGAGCAGATTTTGGCATTTTTAAAAAATTAAAAAAAAAACTCCCAAGGGTGGGATCATGATGATTTTTGGTGGGAATTTTTCCAAGAAAAAAATTCAACTAATGATATTAATTGATTGGTAGAATTATTTGAAGTATTCTAATGTGATTTTCATTGAGAAATTTTAAGAATTGCGGTTTCTAGAGCAGATTTTGGCATTTTTCAAAAATTAAAAAAAAACTCCCAAGGGTGGGATCATGATGATTTTTGTGGGAATTTTTCCAAGAAAAAAATTCAACTAATGATATTAATTGATTGGCAGAATTATTTGAAGTATTCTAATGTGATTTTCATTGAGAAATTTTAAGAATTGCGGTTTCTAGAGCAGATTTTGGCATTTTTTAAAAATTAAAAAAAAAAACTCCCAAGGGTGGGATCATGATGATTTTTGTGGGAATTTTTCCAAGAAAAAAATTCAACTAATGATATTAATTGATTGGTAGAATTATTTGAAGTATTCTAATGTGATTTTCATTGAGAAATTTTAAGAATTGCGGTTTTTAGAGCAGATTTTGGCATTTTAAAAAAATTAAAAAACTCCCAAGGATGGGATCATGATGATTTTTGTGGGAATTTTTCCAAGAAAATAATTCAACTAATGCTATTAATTGATTGGTAGAATTATTTGAAGTATTCTAATGTGATTTTCATTGAGAAATTTTAAGAATTGCGGTTTCTAGAGTAGATTTTGGCATTTTTCAAAAATTAAAAAAAAACTCCCAAGGGTGGGATCATGATGATTTTTGTGGGAATTTTTCCAAGAAAAAAATTCAACTAATGATATTAATTGATTGGCAGAATTATTTGAAGTATTCTAATGTGATTTTCATTGAGAAATTTTAAGAATTGCGCTTTCTAGAGCAGATTTTGGCATTTTTAAAAAATTAAAAAAAACCTCCCAAGGGTGGGGTCATGATGATTTTTGGTGGGAATTTTTCCAAGAAAATAATTCAACTAATGATATTAATTGATTGGTAGAATTATTTGAAGTATTCTAATGTGATTTTCATTCAGAAATTTTAAGAATTGCGGTTTCTAGAGCAGATTTTGGCATTTTTAAAAGATTAAAAAAAACTCCCAAGGATGGGATCATGATGAGTTTTGGTGGGAATTTTTCCAAGAAAAAAATTCAACTAATGATATTAATTGATTGGTAGAATTATTTGAAGTATTCTAATGTGATTTTCATTGAGAAATTTTAAGAATCGCGGTTTCTAGAGCAGATTTTGGCATTTTTAAAAAATTGAAAAAAAAACTCCCAAGGGTGGGATCATGATGATTTTTGGTGGGAATTTTTCCAAGAAACAAATTCAACTAATGATATTAATTGATTTATAGAATTATTTGAAGTATTCTAATGTGATTTTCATTGAGAAATTTTAAGAATTGCGGTTTTTAGAGCAGATTTTGGCATTTTTAAAAAATTAAAAAACTCCCAAGGGTGGGATCATGATGATTTTTGTGGGAATTTTTCCAAGAAAATAATTCAACTAATGATATTAATTGATTGGTAGAATTATTTGAAGTATTCTAATGTGATTTTCATTGAGAAATTTTAAGAATTGCGGTTTTTAGAGCAGATTTTGGCATTTTTAAAAAATTAAAAAAAAAAACTCCCAAGAGTGGGATCATAATGAGTTTTGGTGGGAATTTTTCCAAGAGAAAAATTCAACTAATGATATTAATTGATTGGTAGAATTATTTAAAGTATTCTAATGTGATTTTCATTGAGAAATTTTAAGAATTGCGGTTTCTAGAGCAGATTTTGGCATTTTTTAAAAATTAAAAAAAAAACTCCCAAGGGTGGGATCATGATGATTTTTGTGGGAATTTTTCCAAGAAAAAAATTCAACTAATGATATTAATTGATTGGTAGAATTATTTGAAGTATTCTAATGTGATTTTCATTGAGAAATTTTAAGAATTGCTGTTTCTAGAGCAGATTTTGGCATTTTTAAAAAATTAAAAAAAACTCCCAAGGGTGGGATCATGATGAGTTTTGGTGGGAATTTTTCCAAGAAAAAAATTCAACTAATGATATTAATTGATTGGTAGAATTATTTGAAGTATTCTAATGTGATTTTCATTGAGAAATTTTAAGAATTGCGGTTTCTAGAGCAGATTTTGGCATTTTTTAAAAATTAAAAAAAAATCCCAAGGGTGGGATCATGATGATTTTTGGTGGGAATTTTTCCAAGAAAAAAATTCAACTAATGATATTAATTGATTGGTAGAATTATTTGAAGTATTCTAATGTGATTTTCATTGAGAAATTTTAAGAATTGCGGTTTCTAGAGCAGATTTTGGCATTTTTAAAAAATTAAAAAAAACTCCCAAGGGTGGGATCATGATGATTTTTGGTGGGAATTTTTCCAAGAAAAAAAATTCAACTAAAGATATTAATTGATTGGTAGAATTACTTGAAGTATTGTAATGTGATTTTCATTGAGAAATTTTAAGAATTGCGGTTTCTAGAGCAGATTTTGGCATTTTTTAAAAATTAAAAAAAAAACTCCCAAGGGTGGGATCATGATGATTTTTGTGGGAATTTTTCCAAGAAAAAAATTCAACTAATGATATTGATTGATTGGTAGAATTATTTGAAGTATTCTAATGTGATTTTCATTGAGAAATTTTAAGAATTGCGGCTTCTAGAGCAGATTTTGGCATTTTTTAAAAATTAAAAAAAAACTCCCAAGGGTGGGATCATGATGATTTTTGTGGGAATTTTTCCAAGAAAAAAATTCAACTAATGATATTAATTGATTGGTAGAATTATTTGAAGTATTCTAATGTGATTTTCATTGAGAAATTTTAAGAATTGCGCTTTCTAGAGCAGATTTTGGCATTTTTAAAAAATTAAAAAAAACCTCCCAAGGGTGGGGTCATGATGATTTTTGGTGGGAATTTTTCCAAGAAAATAATTCAACTAATGATATTAATTGATTGGTAGAATTATTTGAAGTATTCTAATGTGATTTTCATTCAGAAATTTTAAGAATTGCGGTTTCTAGAGCAGATTTTGGCATTTTTAAAATATTAAAAAAAACTCCCAAGGATGGGATCATGATGAGTTTTGGTGGGAATTTTTCCAAGAAAAAAATTCAACTAATGATATTAATTGATTGGTAGAATTATTTGAAGTATTCTAATGTGATTTTCATTGAGAAATTTTAAGAATCGCGGCTTCTAGAGCAGATTTTGGCACTTTTAAAAAATTAAAAAAAAACTCCCAAGGGTGGGATCATGATGTTTTTGGTGGGAATTTTTCCAAGAAACAAATTCAACTAATGATATTAATTGATTGATAGAATTATTTGAAGTATTCTAATGTGATTTTCATTGAGAAATTTTAAGAATTGCGGCTTCTAGAGCAGATTTTGGCATTTTTAAAAAATTTAAAAAAAACTCCCAAGGGTGGGATCATGATGATTTTTGGTGGGAATTTTTCCAAGAAAAAAATTCAACTAATGATATTAATTGATTGGTAGAATTATTTGAAGTATTCTAATGTGATTTTCATTGAGAAATTTTAAGAATTGCGGTTTCTAGAGCAGATTTTGGCATTTTTAAAAAATTAAAAAACTCCCAAGGGTGGGATCATAATGATTTTTGTGGGAATTTTTCCAAGAAAATAATTCAACTAATGATATTAATTGATTGGTAGAATTATTTGAAGTATTCTAATGTGATTTTCATTGAGAAATTTTAAGAATTGCGGTTTCTAGAGCAGATTTTGGCATTTTTTAAAAATTAAAAAAAAACTCCCAAGGGTGGGATCATGATGATTTTTGTGGGAATTTTTCCAAGAAAAAAATTCAACTAATGATATTAATTGATTGGTAGAATTATTTGAAGTATTCTAATGTGATTTTCATTGAGAAATTTTAAGAATTGCTGTTTCTAGAGCAGATTTTGGCATTTTTAAAAAATTAAAAAAAACTCCCAAGGGTGGGATCATGATGAGTTTTGGTGGGAATTTTTCCAAGAAAAAAATTCAACTAATGATATTAATTGATTGGTAGAATTATTTGAAGTATTCTAATGTGATTTTCATTGAGAAATTTTAAGAATTGCGGTTTCTAGAGCAGATTTTGGCATTTTTTAAAAATTAAAAAAAAAATCCCAAGGGTGGGATCATGATGATTTTTGGTGGGAATTTTTCCAAGAAAAAAATTCAACTAATGATATTAATTGATTGGTAGAATTATTTGAAGTATTCTAATGTGATTTTCATTGAGAAATTTTAAGAATTGCGGTTTCTAGAGCAGATTTTGGCATTTTTAAAAAATTAAAAAAAACTCCCAAGGGTGGGATCATGATGATTTTTGGTGGGAATTTTTCCAAGAAAAAAAATTCAACTAAAGATATTAATTGATTGGTAGAATTACTTGAAGTATTGTAATGTGATTTTCATTGAGAAATTTTAAGAATTGCGGTTTCTAGAGCAGATTTTGGCATTTTTTAAAAATTAAAAAAAAAACTCCCAAGGGTGGGATCATGATGATTTTTGTGGGAATTTTTCCAAGAAAAAAATTCAACTAATGATATTGATTGATTGGTAGAATTATTTGAAGTATTCTAATGTGATTTTCATTGAGAAATTTTAAGAATTGCGGCTTCTAGAGCAGATTTTGGCATTTTTTAAAAATTAAAAAAAACCTCCCAAGGGTGGGGTCATGATGATTTTTGGTGGGAATTTTTCCAAGAAAATAATTCAACTAATGATATTAATTGATTGGTAGAATTATTTGAAGTATTCTAATGTGATTTTCATTCAGAAATTTTAAGAATTGCGGTTTCTAGAGCAGATTTTGGCATTTTTAAAAGATTAAAAAAAACTCCCAAGGATGGGATCATGATGAGTTTTGGTGGGAATTTTTCCAAGAAAAAAATTCAACTAATGATATTAATTGATTGGTAGAATTATTTGAAGTATTCTAATGTGATTTTCATTGAGAAATTTTAAGAATTGCGCTTTCTAGAGCAGATTTTGGCATTTTTAAAAGATTAAAAAAAACTCCCAAGGATGGGATCATGATGAGTTTTGGTGGGAATTTTTCCAAGAGAAAAATTCAACTAATGATATTAATTGATTGGTAGAATTATTTGAAGTATTCTAATGTGATTTTCATTGAGAAATTTTAAGAATCGCGGTTTCTAGAGCAGATTTTGGCATTTTTAAAAAATTGAAAAAAAAACTCCCAAGGGTGGGATCATGATGAATTTTGGTGGGAATTTTTCCAAGAAAAAAATTCAACTAATGATATTAATTGATTGGTAGAATTATTTGAAGTATTCTAATGTGATTTTCATTGAGAAATTTTAAGAATCGCGGCTTCTAGAGCAGATTTTGGCATTTTTAAAAAATTAAAAAAAAACTCCCAAGGGTGGGATCATGATGATTTTTGGTGGGAATTTTTCCAAGAAACAAATTCAACTAATGATATTAATTGATTGATAGAATTATTTGAAGTATTCTAATGTGATTTTCATTGAGAAATTTTAAGAATTGCGGCTTCTAGAGCAGATTTTGGCATTTTTAAAAAATTAAAAAAAAAACTCCCAAGGGTGGGATCATGATGATTTTTGGTGGGAATTTTTCCAAGAAAAAAATTCAACTAATGATATTAATTGATTGGTAGAATTATTTGAAGTATTCTAATGTGATTTTCATTGAGAAATTTTAAGAATTGCGGTTTCTAGAGCAGATTTTGGCATTTTTCAAAAATTAAAAAAAAACTCCCAAGGGTGGGATCATGATGATTTTTGTGGGAATTTTTCCAAGAAAAAAATTCAACTAATGATATTAATTGATTGGCAGAATTATTTGAAGTATTCTAATGTGATTTTCATTGAGAAATTTTAAGAATTGCGGTTTCTAGAGCAGATTTTGGCATTTTTTAAAAATTAAAAAAAAAAACTCCCAAGGGTGGGATCATGATGATTTTTGTGGGAATTTTTCCAAGAAAAAAATTCAACTAATGATATTAATTGATTGGTAGAATTATTTGAAGTATTCTAATGTGATTTTCATTGAGAAATTTTAAGAATTGCGGTTTTTAGAGCAGATTTTGGCATTTTAAAAAAATTAAAAAACTCCCAAGGATGGGATCATGATGATTTTTGTGGGAATTTTTCCAAGAAAATAATTCAACTAATGCTATTAATTGATTGGTAGAATTATTTGAAGTATTCTAATGTGATTTTCATTGAGAAATTTTAAGAATTGCGGTTTCTAGAGTAGATTTTGGCATTTTTCAAAAATTAAAAAAAAACTCCCAAGGGTGGGATCATGATGATTTTTGTGGGAATTTTTCCAAGAAAAAAATTCAACTAATGATATTAATTGATTGGCAGAATTATTTGAAGTATTCTAATGTGATTTTCATTGAGAAATTTTAAGAATTGCGCTTTCTAGAGCAGATTTTGGCATTTTTAAAAAATTAAAAAAAACCTCCCAAGGGTGGGGTCATGATGATTTTTGGTGGGAATTTTTCCAAGAAAATAATTCAACTAATGATATTAATTGATTGGTAGAATTATTTGAAGTATTCTAATGTGATTTTCATTCAGAAATTTTAAGAATTGCGGTTTCTAGAGCAGATTTTGGCATTTTTAAAAGATTAAAAAAAACTCCCAAGGATGGGATCATGATGAGTTTTGGTGGGAATTTTTCCAAGAAAAAAATTCAACTAATGATATTAATTGATTGGTAGAATTATTTGAAGTATTCTAATGTGATTTTCATTGAGAAATTTTAAGAATCGCGGTTTCTAGAGCAGATTTTGGCATTTTTAAAAAATTGAAAAAAAAACTCCCAAGGGTGGGATCATGATGATTTTTGGTGGGAATTTTTCCAAGAAACAAATTCAACTAATGATATTAATTGATTTATAGAATTATTTGAAGTATTCTAATGTGATTTTCATTGAGAAATTTTAAGAATTGCGGTTTTTAGAGCAGATTTTGGCATTTTTAAAAAATTAAAAAACTCCCAAGGGTGGGATCATGATGATTTTTGTGGGAATTTTTCCAAGAAAATAATTCAACTAATGATATTAATTGATTGGTAGAATTATTTGAAGTATTCTAATGTGATTTTCATTGAGAAATTTTAAGAATTGCGGTTTTTAGAGCAGATTTTGGCATTTTTAAAAAATTAAAAAAAAAAACTCCCAAGAGTGGGATCATAATGAGTTTTGGTGGGAATTTTTCCAAGAGAAAAATTCAACTAATGATATTAATTGATTGGTAGAATTATTTAAAGTATTCTAATGTGATTTTCATTGAGAAATTTTAAGAATTGCGGTTTCTAGAGCAGATTTTGGCATTTTTTAAAAATTAAAAAAAAAACTCCCAAGGGTGGGATCATGATGATTTTTGTGGGAATTTTTCCAAGAAAAAAATTCAACTAATGATATTAATTGATTGGTAGAATTATTTGAAGTATTCTAATGTGATTTTCATTGAGAAATTTTAAGAATTGCTGTTTCTAGAGCAGATTTTGGCATTTTTAAAAAATTAAAAAAAACTCCCAAGGGTGGGATCATGATGAGTTTTGGTGGGAATTTTTCCAAGAAAAAAATTCAACTAATGATATTAATTGATTGGTAGAATTATTTGAAGTATTCTAATGTGATTTTCATTGAGAAATTTTAAGAATTGCGGTTTCTAGAGCAGATTTTGGCATTTTTTAAAAATTAAAAAAAAATCCCAAGGGTGGGATCATGATGATTTTTGGTGGGAATTTTTCCAAGAAAAAAATTCAACTAATGATATTAATTGATTGGTAGAATTATTTGAAGTATTCTAATGTGATTTTCATTGAGAAATTTTAAGAATTGCGGTTTCTAGAGCAGATTTTGGCATTTTTAAAAAATTAAAAAAAACTCCCAAGGGTGGGATCATGATGATTTTTGGTGGGAATTTTTCCAAGAAAAAAAATTCAACTAAAGATATTAATTGATTGGTAGAATTACTTGAAGTATTGTAATGTGATTTTCATTGAGAAATTTTAAGAATTGCGGTTTCTAGAGCAGATTTTGGCATTTTTTAAAAATTAAAAAAAAAACTCCCAAGGGTGGGATCATGATGATTTTTGTGGGAATTTTTCCAAGAAAAAAATTCAACTAATGATATTGATTGATTGGTAGAATTATTTGAAGTATTCTAATGTGATTTTCATTGAGAAATTTTAAGAATTGCGGCTTCTAGAGCAGATTTTGGCATTTTTTAAAAATTAAAAAAAAACTCCCAAGGGTGGGATCATGATGATTTTTGTGGGAATTTTTCCAAGAAAAAAATTCAACTAATGATATTAATTGATTGGTAGAATTATTTGAAGTATTCTAATGTGATTTTCATTGAGAAATTTTAAGAATTGCGCTTTCTAGAGCAGATTTTGGCATTTTTAAAAATTAAAAAAAACCTCCCAAGGGTGGGGTCATGATGATTTTTGGTGGGAATTTTTCCAAGAAAATAATTCAACTAATGATATTAATTGATTGGTAGAATTATTTGAAGTATTCTAATGTGATTTTCATTCAGAAATTTTAAGAATTGCGGTTTCTAGAGCAGATTTTGGCATTTTTAAAATATTAAAAAAAACTCCCAAGGATGGGATCATGATGAGTTTTGGTGGGAATTTTTCCAAGAAAAAAATTCAACTAATGATATTAATTGATTGGTAGAATTATTTGAAGTATTCTAATGTGATTTTCATTGAGAAATTTTAAGAATCGCGGCTTCTAGAGCAGATTTTGGCACTTTTAAAAAATTAAAAAAAAACTCCCAAGGGTGGGATCATGATGTTTTTGGTGGGAATTTTTCCAAGAAACAAATTCAACTAATGATATTAATTGATTGATAGAATTATTTGAAGTATTCTAATGTGATTTTCATTGAGAAATTTTAAGAATTGCGGCTTCTAGAGCAGATTTTGGCATTTTTAAAAAATTTAAAAAAAACTCCCAAGGGTGGGATCATGATGATTTTTGGTGGGAATTTTTCCAAGAAAAAAATTCAACTAATGATATTAATTGATTGGTAGAATTATTTGAAGTATTCTAATGTGATTTTCATTGAGAAATTTTAAGAATTGCGGTTTCTAGAGCAGATTTTGGCATTTTTAAAAAATTAAAAAACTCCCAAGGGTGGGATCATAATGATTTTTGTGGGAATTTTTCCAAGAAAATAATTCAACTAATGATATTAATTGATTGGTAGAATTATTTGAAGTATTCTAATGTGATTTTCATTGAGAAATTTTAAGAATTGCGGCTTCTAGAGCAGATTTTGTCATTTTCAAAAAATTAAAAAAAAAAACTCCCAAGGGTGGGATCATGATGATTTTTGTGGGAATTTTTCCAAGAAAAAAATTCAACTAATGATATTAATTGATTGGTAGAATTATTTGAAGTATTCTAATGTGATTTTCATTGAGAAATTTTAAGAATTGCGCTTTCTAGAGCAGATTTTGGCATTTTTAAAAGATTAAAAAAACCTCCCAAGGGTGGGGTCATGATGATTTTTGGTGGGAATTTTTCCAAGAAAATAATTCAACTAATGATATTAATTGATTGGTAGAATTATTTGGGGTATTCTAATGTGATTTTCATTGAGAAATTTTAAGAATCGCGGGTTCTAGAGCAGATTTTGGCATTTTTAAAAAATTAAAAAAAACTCCCAAGGGTGGGATCATGATGATTTTTGGTGGGAATTTTTCCAAGAAACAAATTCAACTAATGATATTAATTGATTGATAGAATTATTTGAAGTATTCTAATGTGATTTTCATTGAGAAATTTTAAGAATTGCGGCTTCTAGAGCAGATTTTGGCATTTTTAAAAAATTTAAAAAAAACTCCCAAGGGTGGGGTCATGATGATTTTTGGTGGGAATTTTTCCAAGAAAATAATTCAACTAATGATATTAATTGATTGGTAGAATTATTTGGGGTATTCTAATGTGATTTTCATTGAGAAATTTTAAGAATCGCGGGTTCTAGAGCAGATTTTGGCATTTTTAAAAAATTAAAAAAAACTCCCAAGGGTGGGATCATGATGATTTTTGGTGGGAATTTTTCCAAGAAAAAAATTCAACTAATGATATTGATTGATTGATAGAATTATTTGAAGTATTCTAATGTGATTTTCATTGAGAAATTTTAAGAATTGCGGCTTCTAGAGCAGATTTTGGCATTTTTAAAAAATTTAAAAAAAACCTCCCAAGGGTGGGATCATGATGATTTTTGGTGGGAATTTTTCCAAGAAAAAAATTCAACTAATGATATTAATTGATTGGTAGAATTATTTGAAGTATTCTAATGTGATTTTCATTCAGAAATTTTAAGAATTGCGGTTTCTAGAGCAGATTTTGGCATTTTTAAAAGATTAAAAAAAACTCCCAAGGATGGGATCATGATGAGTTTTGGTGGGAATTTTTCCAAGAAAAAAATTCAACTAATGATATTAATTGATTGGTAGAATTATTTGAAGTATTCTAATGTGATTTTCATTGAGAAATTTTAAGAATTGCGCTTTCTAGAGCAGATTTTGGCATTTTTAAAAGATTAAAAAAAACTCCCAAGGATGGGATCATGATGAGTTTTGGTGGGAATTTTTCCAAGAGAAAAATTCAACTAATGATATTAATTGATTGGTAGAATTATTTGAAGTATTCTAATGTGATTTTCATTGAGAAATTTTAAGAATCGCGGTTTCTAGAGCAGATTTTGGCATTTTTAAAAAATTGAAAAAAAAACTCCCAAGGGTGGGATCATGATGAATTTTGGTGGGAATTTTTCCAAGAAAAAAATTCAACTAATGATATTAATTGATTGGTAGAATTATTTGAAGTATTCTAATGTGATTTTCATTGAGAAATTTTAAGAATCGCGGCTTCTAGAGCAGATTTTGGCATTTTTAAAAAATTAAAAAAAAACTCCCAAGGGTGGGATCATGATGATTTTTGGTGGGAATTTTTCCAAGAAACAAATTCAACTAATGATATTAATTGATTGATAGAATTATTTGAAGTATTCTAATGTGATTTTCATTGAGAAATTTTAAGAATTGCGGCTTCTAGAGCAGATTTTGGCATTTTTAAAAAATTAAAAAAAAAACTCCCAAGGGTGGGATCATGATGATTTTTGGTGGGAATTTTTCCAAGAAAAAAATTCAACTAATGATATTAATTGATTGGTAGAATTATTTGAAGTATTCTAATGTGATTTTCATTGAGAAATTTTAAGAATTGCGGTTTCTAGAGCAGATTTTGGCATTTTTCAAAAATTAAAAAAAAACTCCCAAGGGTGGGATCATGATGATTTTTGTGGGAATTTTTCCAAGAAAAAAATTCAACTAATGATATTAATTGATTGGCAGAATTATTTGAAGTATTCTAATGTGATTTTCATTGAGAAATTTTAAGAATTGCGGTTTCTAGAGCAGATTTTGGCATTTTTTAAAAATTAAAAAAAAAAACTCCCAAGGGTGGGATCATGATGATTTTTGTGGGAATTTTTCCAAGAAAAAAATTCAACTAATGATATTAATTGATTGGTAGAATTATTTGAAGTATTCTAATGTGATTTTCATTGAGAAATTTTAAGAATTGCGGTTTTTAGAGCAGATTTTGGCATTTTAAAAAAATTAAAAAACTCCCAAGGATGGGATCATGATGATTTTTGTGGGAATTTTTCCAAGAAAATAATTCAACTAATGCTATTAATTGATTGGTAGAATTATTTGAAGTATTCTAATGTGATTTTCATTGAGAAATTTTAAGAATTGCGGTTTCTAGAGTAGATTTTGGCATTTTTCAAAAATTAAAAAAAAACTCCCAAGGGTGGGATCATGATGATTTTTGTGGGAATTTTTCCAAGAAAAAAATTCAACTAATGATATTAATTGATTGGCAGAATTATTTGAAGTATTCTAATGTGATTTTCATTGAGAAATTTTAAGAATTGCGCTTTCTAGAGCAGATTTTGGCATTTTTAAAAAATTAAAAAAAACCTCCCAAGGGTGGGGTCATGATGATTTTTGGTGGGAATTTTTCCAAGAAAATAATTCAACTAATGATATTAATTGATTGGTAGAATTATTTGAAGTATTCTAATGTGATTTTCATTCAGAAATTTTAAGAATTGCGGTTTCTAGAGCAGATTTTGGCATTTTTAAAAGATTAAAAAAAACTCCCAAGGATGGGATCATGATGAGTTTTGGTGGGAATTTTTCCAAGAAAAAAATTCAACTAATGATATTAATTGATTGGTAGAATTATTTGAAGTATTCTAATGTGATTTTCATTGAGAAATTTTAAGAATCGCGGTTTCTAGAGCAGATTTTGGCATTTTTAAAAAATTGAAAAAAAAACTCCCAAGGGTGGGATCATGATGATTTTTGGTGGGAATTTTTCCAAGAAACAAATTCAACTAATGATATTAATTGATTTATAGAATTATTTGAAGTATTCTAATGTGATTTTCATTGAGAAATTTTAAGAATTGCGGTTTTTAGAGCAGATTTTGGCATTTTTAAAAAATTAAAAAACTCCCAAGGGTGGGATCATGATGATTTTTGTGGGAATTTTTCCAAGAAAATAATTCAACTAATGATATTAATTGATTGGTAGAATTATTTGAAGTATTCTAATGTGATTTTCATTGAGAAATTTTAAGAATTGCGGTTTTTAGAGCAGATTTTGGCATTTTTAAAAAATTAAAAAAAAAAACTCCCAAGAGTGGGATCATAATGAGTTTTGGTGGGAATTTTTCCAAGAGAAAAATTCAACTAATGATATTAATTGATTGGTAGAATTATTTAAAGTATTCTAATGTGATTTTCATTGAGAAATTTTAAGAATTGCGGTTTCTAGAGCAGATTTTGGCATTTTTTAAAAATTAAAAAAAAAACTCCCAAGGGTGGGATCATGATGATTTTTGTGGGAATTTTTCCAAGAAAAAAATTCAACTAATGATATTAATTGATTGGTAGAATTATTTGAAGTATTCTAATGTGATTTTCATTGAGAAATTTTAAGAATTGCTGTTTCTAGAGCAGATTTTGGCATTTTTAAAAAATTAAAAAAAACTCCCAAGGGTGGGATCATGATGAGTTTTGGTGGGAATTTTTCCAAGAAAAAAATTCAACTAATGATATTAATTGATTGGTAGAATTATTTGAAGTATTCTAATGTGATTTTCATTGAGAAATTTTAAGAATTGCGGTTTCTAGAGCAGATTTTGGCATTTTTTAAAAATTAAAAAAAAATCCCAAGGGTGGGATCATGATGATTTTTGGTGGGAATTTTTCCAAGAAAAAAATTCAACTAATGATATTAATTGATTGGTAGAATTATTTGAAGTATTCTAATGTGATTTTCATTGAGAAATTTTAAGAATTGCGGTTTCTAGAGCAGATTTTGGCATTTTTAAAAAATTAAAAAAAACTCCCAAGGGTGGGATCATGATGATTTTTGGTGGGAATTTTTCCAAGAAAAAAAATTCAACTAAAGATATTAATTGATTGGTAGAATTACTTGAAGTATTGTAATGTGATTTTCATTGAGAAATTTTAAGAATTGCGGTTTCTAGAGCAGATTTTGGCATTTTTTAAAAATTAAAAAAAAAACTCCCAAGGGTGGGATCATGATGATTTTTGTGGGAATTTTTCCAAGAAAAAAATTCAACTAATGATATTGATTGATTGGTAGAATTATTTGAAGTATTCTAATGTGATTTTCATTGAGAAATTTTAAGAATTGCGGCTTCTAGAGCAGATTTTGGCATTTTTTAAAAATTAAAAAAAAACTCCCAAGGGTGGGATCATGATGATTTTTGTGGGAATTTTTCCAAGAAAAAAATTCAACTAATGATATTAATTGATTGGTAGAATTATTTGAAGTATTCTAATGTGATTTTCATTGAGAAATTTTAAGAATTGCGCTTTCTAGAGCAGATTTTGGCATTTTTAAAAAATTAAAAAAAACCTCCCAAGGGTGGGGTCATGATGATTTTTGGTGGGAATTTTTCCAAGAAAATAATTCAACTAATGATATTAATTGATTGGTAGAATTATTTGAAGTATTCTAATGTGATTTTCATTCAGAAATTTTAAGAATTGCGGTTTCTAGAGCAGATTTTGGCATTTTTAAAATATTAAAAAAAACTCCCAAGGATGGGATCATGATGAGTTTTGGTGGGAATTTTTCCAAGAAAAAAATTCAACTAATGATATTAATTGATTGGTAGAATTATTTGAAGTATTCTAATGTGATTTTCATTGAGAAATTTTAAGAATCGCGGCTTCTAGAGCAGATTTTGGCACTTTTAAAAAATTAAAAAAAAACTCCCAAGGGTGGGATCATGATGTTTTTGGTGGGAATTTTTCCAAGAAACAAATTCAACTAATGATATTAATTGATTGATAGAATTATTTGAAGTATTCTAATGTGATTTTCATTGAGAAATTTTAAGAATTGCGGCTTCTAGAGCAGATTTTGGCATTTTTAAAAAATTTAAAAAAAACTCCCAAGGGTGGGATCATGATGATTTTTGGTGGGAATTTTTCCAAGAAAAAAATTCAACTAATGATATTAATTGATTGGTAGAATTATTTGAAGTATTCTAATGTGATTTTCATTGAGAAATTTTAAGAATTGCGGTTTCTAGAGCAGATTTTGGCATTTTTAAAAAATTAAAAAACTCCCAAGGGTGGGATCATAATGATTTTTGTGGGAATTTTTCCAAGAAAATAATTCAACTAATGATATTAATTGATTGGTAGAATTATTTGAAGTATTCTAATGTGATTTTCATTGAGAAATTTTAAGAATTGCGGCTTCTAGAGCAGATTTTGTCATTTTCAAAAAATTAAAAAAAAAAACTCCCAAGGGTGGGATCATGATGATTTTTGTGGGAATTTTTCCAAGAAAAAAATTCAACTAATGATATTAATTGATTGGTAGAATTATTTGAAGTATTCTAATGTGATTTTCATTGAGAAATTTTAAGAATTGCGCTTTCTAGAGCAGATTTTGGCATTTTTAAAAGATTAAAAAAACCTCCCAAGGGTGGGGTCATGATGATTTTTGGTGGGAATTTTTCCAAGAAAATAATTCAACTAATGATATTAATTGATTGGTAGAATTATTTGGGGTATTCTAATGTGATTTTCATTGAGAAATTTTAAGAATCGCGGGTTCTAGAGCAGATTTTGGCATTTTTAAAAAATTAAAAAAAACTCCCAAGGGTGGGATCATGATGATTTTTGGTGGGAATTTTTCCAAGAAACAAATTCAACTAATGATATTAATTGATTGATAGAATTATTTGAAGTATTCTAATGTGATTTTCATTGAGAAATTTTAAGAATTGCGGCTTCTAGAGCAGATTTTGGCATTTTTAAAAAATTTAAAAAAAACTCCCAAGGGTGGGGTCATGATGATTTTTGGTGGGAATTTTTCCAAGAAAATAATTCAACTAATGATATTAATTGATTGGTAGAATTATTTGGGGTATTCTAATGTGATTTTCATTGAGAAATTTTAAGAATCGCGGGTTCTAGAGCAGATTTTGGCATTTTTAAAAAATTAAAAAAAACTCCCAAGGGTGGGATCATGATGATTTTTGGTGGGAATTTTTCCAAGAAACAAATTCAACTAATGATATTAATTGATTGATAGAATTATTTGAAGTATTCTAATGTGATTTTCATTGAGAAATTTTAAGAATTGCGGCTTCTAGAGCAGATTTTGGCATTTTTAAAAAATTTAAAAAAAACTCCCAAGGGTGGGATCATGATGATTTTTGGTGGGAATTTTTCCAAGAAAAAAATTCAACTAATGATATTAATTGATTGGTAGAATTATTTGGGGTATTCTAATGTGATTTTCATTGAGAAATTTTAAGAATCGCGGTTTCTAGAGCAGATTTTGGCATTTTTAAAAAATTGAAAAAAAAACTCCCAAGGGTGGGATCATGATGATTTTTGGTGGGAATTTTTCCAAGAAACAAATTCAACTAATGATATTAATTGATTTATAGAATTATTTGAAGTATTCTAATGTGATTTTCATTGAGAAATTTTAAGAATTGCGGTTTTTAGAGCAGATTTTGGCATTTTTAAAAAATTAAAAAACTCCCAAGGGTGGGATCATGATGATTTTTGTGGGAATTTTTCCAAGAAAATAATTCAACTAATGATATTAATTGATTGGTAGAATTATTTGAAGTATTCTAATGTGATTTTCATTGAGAAATTTTAAGAATTGCGGTTTTTAGAGCAGATTTTGGCATTTTTAAAAAATTAAAAAAAAAAAACTCCCAAGAGTGGGATCATAATGAGTTTTGGTGGGAATTTTTCCAAGAGAAAAATTCAACTAATGATATTAATTGATTGGTAGAATTATTTAAAGTATTCTAATGTGATTTTCATTGAGAAATTTTAAGAATTGCGGTTTCTAGAGCAGATTTTGGCATTTTTTAAAAATTAAAAAAAAACTCCCAAGGGTGGGATCATGATAATTTTTGTGGGAATTTTTCCAAGAAAAAAATTCAACTAATGATATTAATTGATTGGTAGAATTATTTGAAGTATTCTAATGTGATTTTCATTGAGAAATTTTAAGAATTGCTGTTTCTAGAGCAGATTTTGGCATTTTTAAAAAATTAAAAAAAACTCCCAAGGGTGGGATCATGATGAGTTTTGGTGGGAATTTTTCCAAGAAAAAAATTCAACTAATGATATTAATTGATTGGTAGAATTATTTGAAGTATTCTAATGTGATTTTCATTGAGAAATTTTAAGAATTGCGGTTTCTAGAGCAGATTTTGGCATTTTTTAAAAATTAAAAAAAAAATCCCAAGGGTGGGATCATGATGATTTTTGGTGGGAATTTTTCCAAGAAAAAAATTCAACTAATGATATTAATTGATTGGTAGAATTATTTGAAGTATTCTAATGTGATTTTCATTGAGAAATTTTAAGAATTGCGGTTTCTAGAGCAGATTTTGGCATTTTTAAAAAATTAAAAAAAACTCCCAAGGGTGGGATCATGATGATTTTTGGTGGGAATTTTTCCAAGAAAAAAAATTCAACTAAAGATATTAATTGATTGGTAGAATTACTTGAAGTATTGTAATGTGATTTTCATTGAGAAATTTTAAGAATTGCGGTTTCTAGAGCAGATTTTGGCATTTTTTAAAAATTAAAAAAAAAACTCCCAAGGGTGGGATCATGATGATTTTTGTGGGAATTTTTCCAAGAAAAAAATTCAACTAATGATATTGATTGATTGGTAGAATTATTTGAAGTATTCTAATGTGATTTTCATTGAGAAATTTTAAGAATTGCGGCTTCTAGAGCAGATTTTGGCATTTTTTAAAAATTAAAAAAAACTCCCAAGGGTGGGATCATGATGATTTTTGTGGGAATTTTTCCAAGAAAAAAATTCAACTAATGATATTAATTGATTGGTAGAATTATTTGAAGTATTCTAATGTGATTTTCATTGAGAAATTTTAAGAATTGCGCTTTCTAGAGCAGATTTTGGCATTTTTAAAAAATTAAAAAAAACCTCCCAAGGGTGGGGTCATGATGATTTTTGGTGGGAATTTTTCCAAGAAAATAATTCAACTAATGATATTAATTGATTGGTAGAATTATTTGAAGTATTCTAATGTGATTTTCATTCAGAAATTTTAAGAATTGCGGTTTCTAGAGCAGATTTTGGCATTTTTAAAATATTAAAAAAAACTCCCAAGGATGGGATCATGATGAGTTTTGGTGGGAATTTTTCCAAGAAAAAAATTCAACTAATGATATTAATTGATTGGTAGAATTATTTGAAGTATTCTAATGTGATTTTCATTGAGAAATTTTAAGAATCGCGGCTTCTAGAGCAGATTTTGGCATTTTTAAAAAATTAAAAAAAAACTCCCAAGGGTGGGATCATGATGTTTTTGGTGGGAATTTTTCCAAGAAACAAATTCAACTAATGATATTAATTGATTGATAGAATTATTTGAAGTATTCTAATGTGATTTTCATTGAGAAATTTTAAGAATTGCGGCTTCTAGAGCAGATTTTGGCATTTTTAAAAAATTTAAAAAAAACTCCCAAGGGTGGGATCATGATGATTTTTGGTGGGAATTTTTCCAAGAAAAAAATTCAACTAATGATATTAATTGATTGGTAGAATTATTTGAAGTATTCTAATGTGATTTTCATTGAGAAATTTTAAGAATTGCGGTTTCTAGAGCAGATTTTGGCATTTTTAAAAAATTAAAAAACTCCCAAGGGTGGGATCATAATGATTTTTGTGGGAATTTTTCCAAGAAAATAATTCAACTAATGATATTAATTGATTGGTAGAATTATTTGAAGTATTCTAATGTGATTTTCATTGAGAAATTTTAAGAATTGCGGCTTCTAGAGCAGATTTTGTCATTTTCAAAAAATTAAAAAAAAACTCCCAAGGGTGGGATCATGATGATTTTTGTGGGAATTTTTCCAAGAAAAAAATTCAACTAATGATATTAATTGATTGGTAGAATTATTTGAAGTATTCTAATGTGATTTTCATTGAGAAATTTTAAGAATTGCGCTTTCTAGAGCAGATTTTGGCATTTTTAAAAGATTAAAAAAACCTCCCAAGGGTGGGGTCATGATGATTTTTGGTGGGAATTTTTCCAAGAAAATAATTCAACTAATGATATTAATTGATTGGTAGAATTATTTGGGGTATTCTAATGTGATTTTCATTGAGAAATTTTAAGAATCGCGGGTTCTAGAGCAGATTTTGGCATTTTTAAAAAATTAAAAAAAACTCCCAAGGGTGGGATCATGATGATTTTTGGTGGGAATTTTTCCAAGAAACAAATTCAACTAATGATATTAATTGATTGATAGAATTATTTGAAGTATTCTAATGTGATTTTCATTGAGAAATTTTAAGAATTGCGGCTTCTAGAGCAGATTTTGGCATTTTTAAAAAATTTAAAAAAAACTCCCAAGGGTGGGATCATGATGATTTTTGGTGGGAATTTTTCCAAGAAAAAAATTCAACTAATGATATTAATTGATTGGTAGAATTATTTGAAGTATTCTAATGTGATTTTCATTGAGAAATTTTAAGAATTGCGGTTTCTAGAGCAGATTTTGGCATTTTTAAAAAATTAAAAAACTCCCAAGGGTGGGATCATAATGATTTTTGTGGGAATTTTTCCAAGAAAATAATTCAACTAATGATATTAATTGATTGGTAGAATTATTTGAAGTATTCTAATGTGATTTTCATTGAGAAATTTTAAGAATTGCGGTTTTTAGAGCAGATTTTGGCATTTTTAAAAAATTAAAAAAAAAAACTCCCAAGAGTGGGATCATGATGAGTTTTGGTGGGAATTTTTCCAAGAGAAAAATTCAACTAATGATATTAATTGATTGGCAGAATTATTTGAAGTATTCTAATGTGATTTTCATTGAGAAATTTTAAGAATTGCGGTTTTTAGAGCAGATTTTGGCATTTTTAAAAAATTAAAAAACTCCCAAGGGTGGGATCATGATGATTTTTGTGGGAATTTTTCCAAGAAAATAATTCAACTAATGATATTAATTGATTGATAGAATTATTTGACGTAATCTAATGTGATTTTCATTGAGAAATTTTAAGAAATGCGGTTTTTAGAGCAGATTTTGGCATTTTTAAAAAATTAAAAAAAAACTCCCAAGAGTGGGATCATGATGAGTTTTGGTGGGAATTTTTCCAAGAGAAAAATTCAACTAATGATATTAATTGATTGGTAGAATTATTTAAAGTATTCTAATGTGATTTTCATTGAGAAATTTTATGAATTGCGGTTTCTAGAGCAGATCTTGTCATTTTTAAAAAATTTAAAAAAAAACTCCCAAGGGTGGGGTCATGATTTTTGGTGGGAATTTTTCCAAGAAAAAAATTCAACTAATGATATTGATTGATTGGTAGAATTATTTGAAGTATTCTAATGTGATTTTCATTGAGAAATTTTAAGAATTGCGGCTTCTAGAGCAGATTTTGGCATTTTTTAAAAATAAAAAAAAACTCCCAAGGGTGGGATCATGATGATTTTTGGTGGGAATTTTTCCAAGAAAAAAAATTCAACTAATGATATTAATTGATTGGTAGAATTATTTGAAGTATTCTAATGTGATTTTCATTGAGAAATTTTAAGAATTGCGGCTTCTAGAGCAGATTTTGGCATTTTTAAAAAATTAAAAAAAAACTCCCAAGGATGGGATCATGATGAGTTTTGGTGGGAATTTTTCCAAGAAAAAAATTCAACTAATGATATTAATTGATTGGTAGAATTATTTGAAGTATTCTAATGTGATTTTCATTGAGAAATTTTAAGAATCGCGGTTTCTAGAGCAGATTTTGGCATTTTTAAAAAATTGAAAAAAAACTCCCAAGAGTGGGATCATGATGAGTTTTGGTGGGAATTTTTCCAAGAAAAAAATTCAACTAATGATATTAATTGATTGGTAGAATTATTTGAAGTATTCTAATGTGATTTTCATTGAGAAATTTTAAGAATCGCGGCTTCTAGAGCAGATTTTGGCATTTTTAAAAAATTAAAAAAAAAACTCCCAAGGGTGGGATCATGATGATTTTTGGTGGGAATTTTTCCAAGAAACAAATTCAACTAATGATATTAATTGATTGATAGAATTATTTGAAGTATTCTAATGTGATTTTCATTGAGAAATTTTAAGAATTGCGGCTTCTAGAGCAGATTTTGGCATTTTTAAAAAATTAAAAAAAAACTCCCAAGGGTGGGATCATGATGATTTTTGTGGGAATTTTTCCAAGAAAATAATTCAACTAATGATATTAATTGATTGATAGAATTATTTGAAGTAATCTAATGTGATTTTCATTGAGAAATTTTAAGAATTGCGGTTTTTAGAGCAGATTTTGGCATTTTTAAAAAATTAAAAAAAAAACTCCCAAGAGTAGGATCATGATGAGTTTTGGTGGGAATTTTTCCAAGAGAAAAATTCAACTAATGATATTAATTGATTGGTAGAATTATTTAAAGTATTCTAATGTGATTTTCATTGAGAAATTTTATGAATTGCGGTTTCTAGAGCAGATCTTGTCATTTTTAAAAAATTTAAAAAAAAAACTCCCAAGGGTGGGGTCATGATGATTTTTGGTGGGAATTTTTCCAAGAAAAAAATTCAACTAATGATATTAATTGATTGGTAGAATTATTTGAAGTATTCTAATGTGATTTTCATTGAGAAATTTTAAGAATTGCGGCTTCTAGAGCAGATTTTGGCATTTTTTAAAAATAAAAAAAAACTCCCAAGGGTGGGATCATGATGATTTTTGGTGGGAATTTTTCCAAGAAAAAAATTCAACTAATGATATTAATTGATTGGTAGAATTATTTGAAGTATTCTAATGTGATTTTCATTGAGAAATTTTAAGAATTGCGCTTTCTAGAGCAGATTTTGGCATTTTTAAAAAATTAAAAAAAACTCCCAAGGGTGGGATCATGATGATTTTTGGTGGGAATTTTTCCAAGAAAAAAAATTCAACTAATGATATTAATTGATTGGTAGAATTACTTGAAGTATTCTAATGTGATTTTCATTGAGAAATTTTAAGAATTGCGGTTTCTAGAGCAGATTTTGGCATTTTTTAAAAATTAAAAAAAAACTCCCAAGGGTGGGATCATGATGATTTTTGGTGGGAATTTTTCCAAGAAAAAAATTCAACTAATGATATTGATTGATTGGTAGAATTATTTGAAGTATTCTAATGTGATTTTCATTGAGAAATTTTAAGAATTGCGGCTTCTAGAGCAGATTTTGGCATTTTTTAAAAATTAAAAAAAAAACTCCCAAGGGTGGGATCATGATGATTTTTGTGGGAATTTTTCCAATAAAAAAATTCAACTAATGATATTAATTGATTGGTAGAATTATTTGAAGTATTCTAATGTGATTTTCATTCAGAAATTTTAAGAATTGCGGTTTCTAGAGCAGATTTTGGCATTTTTTAAAAATTAAAAAAAAAACTCCCAAGGGTGGGATCATGATGATTTTTGTGGGAATTTTTCCAAGAAAAAAATTCAACTAATGATATTAATTGATTGGTAGAATTATTTGAAGTATTCTAATGTGATTTTAATTGAGAAATTTTAAGAATCGCGGTTTCTAGAGCAGATTTTGGCATTTTTAAAAAATTGAAAAAAAAACTCCCAAGAGTGGGATCATGATGAGTTTTGGTGGGAATTTTTCCAAGAAAAAAATTCAACTAATGATATTAATTGATTGGTAGAATTATTTGAAGTATTCTAATGTGATTTTCATTGAGAAATTTTAAGAATTGCGCTTTCTAGAGCAGATTTTGGCATTTTTAAAAGATTAAAAAAACCTCCCAAGGGTGGGGTCATGATGATTTTTGGTGGGAATTTTTCCAAGAAAATAATTCAACTAATGATATTAATTGATTGGTAGAATTATTTGAGGTATTCTAATGTGATTTTCATTGAGAAATTTTAAGAATCGCGGGTTCTAGAGCAGATTTTGGCATTTTTAAAAAATTAAAAAAAACTCCCAAGGGTGGGATCATGATGATTTTTGGTGGAAATTTTTCCAAGAAACAAATTCAACTAATGATATTAATTGATTGGTAGAATTATTTGAAGTATTCTAATGTGATTTTCATTGAGAAATTTTAAGAATTGCGCTTTCTAGAGCAGATTTTGGCATTTTTAAAAAATTAAAAAAAACTCCCAAGGGTGGGATCATGATGATTTTTGGTGGGAATTTTTCCAAGAAAAAAAATTCAACTAATGATATTAATTGATTGGTAGAATTACTTGAAGTATTCTAATGTGATTTTCATTGAGAAATTTTAAGAATTGCGGTTTCTAGAGCAGATTTTGGCATTTTTTAAAAATTAAAAAAAAACTCCCAAGGGTGGGATCATGATGATTTTTGGTGGGAATTTTTCCAAGAAAAAAATTCAACTAATGATATTGATTGATTGGTAGAATTATTTGAAGTATTCTAATGTGATTTTCATTGAGAAATTTTAAGAATTGCGGCTTCTAGAGCAGATTTTGGCATTTTTTAAAAATTAAAAAAAAACTCCCAAGGGTGGGATCATGATGATTTTTGTGGGAATTTTTCCAATAAAAAAATTCAACTAATGATATTAATTGATTGGTAGAATTATTTGAAGTATTCTAATGTGATTTTCATTCAGAAATTTTAAGAATTGCGGTTTCTAGAGCAGATTTTGGCATTTTTTAAAAATTAAAAAAAAAACTCCCAAGGGTGGGATCATGATGATTTTTGTGGGAATTTTTCCAAGAAAAAAATTCAACTAATGATATTAATTGATTGGTAGAATTATTTGAAGTATTCTAATGTGATTTTAATTGAGAAATTTTAAGAATCGCGGTTTCTAGAGCAGATTTTGGCATTTTTAAAAAATTGAAAAAAAAAACTCCCAAGAGTGGGATCATGATGAGTTTTGGTGGGAATTTTTCCAAGAAAAAAATTCAACTAATGATATTAATTGATTGGTAGAATTATTTGAAGTATTCTAATGTGATTTTCATTGAGAAATTTTAAGAATTGCGCTTTCTAGAGCAGATTTTGGCATTTTTAAAAGATTAAAAAAACCTCCCAAGGGTGGGGTCATGATGATTTTTGGTGGGAATTTTTCCAAGAAAATAATTCAACTAATGATATTAATTGATTGGTAGAATTATTTGAGGTATTCTAATGTGATTTTCATTGAGAAATTTTAAGAATCGCGGGTTCTAGAGCAGATTTTGGCATTTTTAAAAAATTAAAAAAAACTCCCAAGGGTGGGATCATGATGATTTTTGGTGGAAATTTTTCCAAGAAACAAATTCAACTAATGATATTAATTGATTGATAGAATTATTTGAAGTATTCTAATGTGATTTTCATTGAGAAATTTTAAGAATTGCGGCTTCTAGAGCAGATTTTGGCATTTTTAAAAAATTTAAAAAAAACTCCCAAGGGTGGGATCATGATGATTTTTGGTGGGAATTTTTCCAAGAAAAAAATTCAACTAATGATATTAATTGATTGGTAGAATTATTTGAAGTATTCTAATGTGATTTTCATTGAGAAATTTTAAGAATTGCGGTTTCTAGAGCAGATTTTGGCATTTTTAAAAAATTAAAAAACTCCCAAGGGTGGGATCATAATGATTTTTGTGGGAATTTTTCCAAGAAAATAATTCAACTAATGATATTAATTGATTGGTAGAATTATTTGAAGTATTCTAATGTGATTTTCATTGAGAAATTTTAAGAATTGCGGTTTTTAGAGCAGATTTTGGCATTTTTAAAAAATTAAAAAAAAAAACTCCCAAGAGTGGGATCATGATGAGTTTTGGTGGGAATTTTTCCAAGAGAAAAATTCAACTAATGATATTAATTGATTGGCAGAATTATTTGAAGTATTCTAATGTGATTTTCATTGAGAAATTTTAAGAATTGCGGTTTTTAGAGCAGATTTTGGCATTTTTAAAAAATTAAAAAACTCCCAAGGGTGGGATCATGATGATTTTTGTGGGAATTTTTCCAAGAAAATAATTCAACTAATGATATTAATTGATTGATAGAATTATTTGACGTAATCTAATGTGATTTTCATTGAGAAATTTTAAGAAATGCGGTTTTTAGAGCAGATTTTGTCATTTTTAAAAAATTAAAAAAAAACTCCCAAGAGTGGGATCATGATGATTTTTGGTGGGAATTTTTCCAAGAAAAAAAATTCAACTAATGATATTAATTGATTGGTAGAATTATTTAAAGTATTCTAATGTGATTTTCATTGAGAAATTTTATGAATTGCGGTTTCTAGAGCAGATCTTGTCATTTTTAAAAAATTTAAAAAAAAACTCCCAAGGGTGGGGTCATGATGATTTTTGGTGGGAATTTTTCCAAGAAAAAAATTCAACTAATGATATTGATTGATTGGTAGAATTATTTGAAGTATTCTAATGTGATTTTCATTGAGAAATTTTAAGAATTGCGGCTTCTAGAGCAGATTTTGGCATTTTTTAAAAATAAAAAAAAACTCCCAAGGGTGGGATCATGATGATTTTTGGTGGGAATTTTTCCAAGAAAAAAATTCAACTAATGATATTAATTGATTGGTAGAATTATTTGAAGTATTCTAATGTGATTTTCATTGAGAAATTTTAAGAATTGCGGCTTCTAGAGCAGATTTTGGCATTTTTAAAAAATTAAAAAAAAACTCCCAAGGATGGGATCATGATGAGTTTTGGTGGGAATTTTTCCAAGAAAAAAATTCAACTAATGATATTAATTGATTGGTAGAATTATTTGAAGTATTCTAATGTGATTTTCATTGAGAAATTTTAAGAATCGCGGTTTCTAGAGCAGATTTTGGCATTTTTAAAAAATTGAAAAAAAAACTCCCAAGAGTGGGATCATGATGAGTTTTGGTGGGAATTTTTCCAAGAAAAAAATTCAACTAATGATATTAATTGATTGGTAGAATTATTTGAAGTATTCTAATGTGATTTTCATTGAGAAATTTTAAGAATCGCGGCTTCTAGAGTAGATTTTGGCATTTTTAATAAATTAAAAAAAAACTCCCAAGGGTGGGGTCATGATGATTTTTGGTGGGAATTTTTCCAAGAAAATAATTCAACTAATGATACTAATTGATTGGTAGAATTATTTGAAGTATTCTAATGTGATTTTCATTGAGAAATTTTAAGAATTGCGGCTTCTAGAGCAGATTTTGGCATTTTTTAAAAATTAAAAAAAAACTCCCAAGGGTGGGATCATGATGATTTTTGTGGGAATTTTTCCAAGAAAATAATTCAACTAATGATACTAATTGATTGGTAGAATTATTTGAAGTATTCTAATGTGATTTTCATTGAGAAATTTTAAGAATTGCGCTTTTTAGAGCAGATTTTGGCATTTTTAAAAAATTAAAAAAAACTCCCAAGGGTGGGATCATGATGATTTTTGGTGGGAATTTTTCCAAGAAACAAATTCAACTAATGATATTAATTGATTGATAGAATTATTTGAAGTATTCTAATGTGATTTTCATTGAGAAATTTTAAGAATTGCGGCTTCTAGAGCAGATTTTGGCATTTTTAAAAAATTAAAAAAAAACTCCCAAGGGTGGGATCATGATGATTTTTGTGGGAATTTTTCCAAGAAAATAATTCAACTAATGATATTAATTGATTGGTAGAATTATTTGAAGTATTCTAATGTGATTTTCATTGAGAAATTTTATGAATTGCGGTTTCTAGAGCAGATCTTGTCATTTTTAAAAAATTTAAAAAAAACTCCCAAGGGTGGGGTCATGATGATTTTTGGTGGGAATTTTTCCAAGAAAAAAATTCAACTAATGATATTAATTGATTGGTAGAATTATTTGAAGTATTCTAATGTGATTTTCATTGAGAAATTTTAAGAATTGCGGCTTCTAGAGCAGATTTTGGCATTTTTTAAAAATAAAAAAAAACTCCCAAGGGTGGGATCATGATGATTTTTGGTGGGAATTTTTCCAAGAAAAAAATTCAACTAATGATATTAATTGATTGGTAGAATTATTTGAAGTATTCTAATGTGATTTTCATTGAGAAATTTTAAGAATTGCGGTTTCTAGAGCAGATTTTGGCATTTTTAAAAAATTAAAAAAAAACTCCCAAGGGTGGGATCATGATGAGTTTTGGTGGGAATTTTTCCAAGAAAAAAATTCAACTAATGATATTAATTGATTGGTAGAATTATTTGAAGTATTCTAATGTGATTTTCATTGAGAAATTTTAAGAATTGCGGCTTCTAGAGCAGATTTTGGCATTTTTAAAAAATTAAAAAAAAAACTCCCAAGGGTGGGATCATGATGATTTTTGGTGGGAATTTTTCCAAGAAACAAATTCAACTAATGATATTAATTGATTTATAGAATTATTTGAAGTATTCTAATGTGATTTTCTATTGAGAAATTTTAAGAATTGCGGCTTCTAGAGCAGATTTTGGCATTTTTAAAAAATTAAAAAAAAACTCCCAAGGGTGGGATCATGATGATTTTTGGTGGGAATTTTTCCAAGAAAAAAAATTCAACTAATGATATTAATTGATTGGTAGAATTACTTGAAGTATTCTAATGTGATTTTCATTGAAAAATTTTAAGAATTGCGGCTTCTAGAGCAGATTTTGGCATTTTTTAAAAATTAAAAAAAAACTCCCAAGGGTGGGATCATGATGATTTTTGTGGGAATTTTTCCAAGAAAAAAATTCAACTAATGATATTGATTGATTGGTAGAATTATTTGAAGTATTCTAATGTGATTTTCATTGAGAAATTTTAAGAATTGCGGCTTCTAGAGCAGATTTTGGCATTTTTTAAAAATTAAAAAAAAACTCCCAAGGGTAGGATCATGATGATTTTTGTGGGAATTTTTCCAATAAAAAAATTCAACTAATGATATTAATTGATTGGTAGAATTATTTGAAGTATTTTAATGTGATTTTCATTGAGAAATTTTAAGAATTGCGGTTTCTAGAGCAGATTTTGGCATTTTTAAAAAATTAAAAAAAACCTCCCAAGGGTGGGGTCATGATGATTTTTGGTGGGAATTTTTCCAAGAAAAAAATTCAACTAATGATATTAATTGATTGGTAGAATTATTTGAAGTATTCTAATGTGATTTTCATTCAGAAATTTTAAGAATTGCGGTTTCTAGAGCAGATTTTGGCATTTTTAAAAGATTAAAAAAAACTCCCAAGGATGGGATCATGATGAGTTTTGGTGGGAATTTTTCCAAGAAAAAAATTCAACTAATGATATTAATTGATTGGTAGAATTATTTGAAGTATTCTAATGTGATTTTCATTGAGAAATTTTAAGAATCGCGGTTTCTAGAGCAGATTTTCGCATTTTTAAAAAATTGAAAAAAAAAACTCCCAAGAGTGGGATCATGATGAGTTTTGGTGGGAATTTTTCCAAGAAAAAAATTCAACTAATGATATTAATTGATTAGTAGAATTATTTGAAGTATTCTAATGTGATTTTCATTGAGAAATTTTAAGAATCGCAGCTTCTAGAGCAGATTTTGGCATTTTTAAAAAATTAAAAAAAAACTCCCAAGGGTGGGATCATGATGATTTTTGGTGGGAATTTTTCCAAGAAACAAATTCAACTAATGATATTAATTGATTGATAGAATTATTTGAAGTATTCTAATGTGATTTTCATTGAGAAATTTTAAGAATTGCGGCTTCTAGAGCAGATTTTGGCATTTTTTAAAAATTAAAAAAAAACTCCCAAGGGTAGGATCATGATGATTTTTGTGGGAATTTTTCCAATAAAAAAATTCAACTAATGATATTAATTGATTGGTAGAATTATTTGAAGTATTCTAATGTGATTTTCATTGAGAAATTTTAAGAATTGCGGTTTCTAGAGCAGATTTTGGCATTTTTAAAAAATTAAAAAAAACCTCCCAAGGGTGGGGTCATGATGATTTTTGGTGGGAATTTTTCCAAGAAAATAATTCAACTAATGATATTAATTGATTGGTAGAATTATTTGAAGCATTCTAATGTGATTTTCATTCAGAAATTTTAAGAATTGCGGTTTCTAGAGCAGATTTTGGCATTTTTAAAAGATTAAAAAAAACTCCCAAGGATGGGATCATGATGAGTTTTGGTGGGAATTTTTCCAAGAAAAAAATTCAACTAATGATATTAATTGATTGGTAGAATTATTTGAAGTATTCTAATGTGATTTTCATTGAGAAATTTTAAGAATCGCAGCATCTAGAGCAGATTTTGGCATTTTTAAAAAATTAAAAAAAAACTCCCAAGGGTGGGATCATGATGATTTTTGGTGGGAATTTTTCCAAGAAACAAATTCAACTAATGATATTAATTGATTGATAGAATTATTTGAAGTATTCTAATGTGATTTTCATTGAGAAATTTTAAGAATTGCGGCTTCTAGAGCAGATTTTGGCATTTTTAAAAAATTAAAAAAAAACTCCCAAGGGTGGGATCATGATGATTTTTGGTGGGAATTTTTCCAAGAAAAAAATTCAACTAATGATATTAATTGATTGGTAGAATTATTTGAAGTATTCTAATGTGATTTTCATTGAGAAATTTTAAGAATTGCGGTTTTTAGAGCAGATTTTGGCATTTTTAAAAAATTAAAAAACTCCCAAGGGTGGGATCATGATGATTTTTGTGGGAATTTTTCCAAGAAAATAATTCAACTAATGATATTAATTGATTGATAGAATTATTTGAAGTAATCTAATGTGATTTTCATTGAATTTTAAGAATTGCGGTTTTTAGAGCAGATTTTGGCATTTTTAAATAATTAAAAAAAAAACTCCCAAGAGTGGGATCATGATGAGTTTTGGTGGGAATTTTTCCAAGAGAAAAATTCAACTAATGATATTAATTGATTGGTAGAATTATTTAAAGTATTCTAATGTGATTTTCATTGAGAAATTTTATGAATTGCGGTTTCTAGAGCAGATCTTGTCATTTTTAAAAAATTTAAAAAAAAAAACTCCCAAGGGTGGGGTCATGATGATTTTTGGTGGGAATTTTTCCAAGAAAAAAATTCAACTAATGATATTAATTGATTGGTAGAATTATTTGAAGTATTCTAATGTGATTTTCATTGAGAAATTTTAAGAATTGCGGCTTCTAGAGCAGATTTTGGCATTTTTTAAAAATAAAAAAAAACTCCCAAGGGTGGGATCATGATGATTTTTGGTGGGAATTTTTCCAAGAAAAAAATTCAACTAATGATATTAATTGATTGGTAGAATTATTTGAAGTATTCTAATGTGATTTTCATTGAGAAATTTTAAGAATTGCGGTTTCTAGAGCAGATTTTGGCATTTTTAAAAAATTAAAAAAAAACTCCCAAGGGTGGGATCATGATGAGTTTTGGTGGGAATTTTTCCAAGAAAAAAATTCAACTAATGATATTAATTGATTGGTAGAATTATTTGAAGTATTCTAATGTGATTTTCATTGAGAAATTTTAAGAATTGCGGTTTCTAGAGCAGATTTTGGCATTTTTAAAAAATTAAAAAAAACTCCCAAGGGTGGGATCATGATGATTTTTGGTGGGAATTTTTCCAAGAAAAAAATTCAACTAATGATATTAATTGATTGGTAGAATTATTTGAAGTATTCTAATGTGATTTTCATTGAGAAATTTTAAGAATTGCGGTTTCTAGAGCAGATTTTGGCATTTTTAAAAAATAAAAAAAAAACTATCGAGGGTGGGATCATGATGATTTTTGTGGGAATTTTTCCAAGAAAATAATTCAACTAATGATTTTAATTGATTGATGGAATTATTTGAAGTATTCTAATGTGATTTTCATTGAGAAATTTTAAGAATTGCGCTTTCTAAAGCAGATTTTGGCATTTTTAAAAAATTAAAAAAAACCTCCCAAGGGTGGGGTCATGATGATTTTTGGTGGGAATTTTTCCAAGAAAATAATTCAACTAATGATACTAATTGATTGGTAGAATTATTTGAAGTATTCTAATGTGATTTTCATTCAGAAATTTTAAGAATTGCGGTTTCTAAAGCAGATTTTGGCATTTTTAAAAGATTAAAAAAAAACTCCCAAAGGTGGGATCATGATGAGTTTTGGTGGGAATTTTTCCAAGAAAAAAATTCAACTAATGATATTAATTGATTGTTAGAATTATTTGAAGTATTGTAATGTGATTTTCATTGAGAAATTTTAAGAATTGCGGTTTCTAGAGCAGATTTTGGCATTTTTAAAAAATTAAAAAAAAAACTCCCAAGGGTGGGATCATGATGAGTTTTGGTGGGAATTTTTCCAAGAGAAAAATTCAACTAATGATATTAATTGATTGGTAGAATTATTTGAAGTATTCTAATGTGATTTTCATTGAGAAATTTTAAGAATTGCGGTTTCTAGAGCAGATTTTGGCATTTTTAAAAAATAAAAAAAAAACTATCAAGGGTGGGATCATGATGATTTTTGTGGGAATTTTTCCAAGAAAATAATTCAACTAATGATTTTAATTGATTGATAGAATTATTTGAAGTATTCTAATGTGATTTTCATTGAGAAATTTTAAGAATTGCGGCTTCTAGAGCAGATTTTGGCATTTTTAAAAAATTAAAAAAAAAAACTCCCAAGGGTGGGATCATGATGATTTTTGTGGGAATTTTTCCAAGAAAATAATTCAACTAATGATACTAATTGATTGGTAGAATTATTTGAAGTATTCTAATGTGATTTTCATTGAGAAATTTTAAGAATCGCAGCTTCTAGAGCAGATTTTGGCATTTTTTAAAAATCAAAAAAAACTCCCAAGGGTGGGATCATGATGATTTTTGGTGGGAATTTTTCCAAGAAAAAAATTCAACTAATGATATTAATTGATTGGTAGAATTATTTGAAGTATTCTAATGTGATTTTCATTGAGAAATTTTAAGAATTGCGCTTTCTAAAGCAGATTTTGGCATTTTTAAAAAATTAAAAAAAAACCTCCCAAGGGTGGGGTCATGATGATTTTTGGTGGGAATTTTTCCAAGAAAATAATTCAACTAATGATACTAATTGATTGGTAGAATTATTTGAAGTATTCTAATGTGATTTTCATTGAGAAATTTTAAGAATTGCGCTTTCTAAAGCAGATTTTGGCATTTTTAAAAGATTAAAAAAAAACTCCCAAAGGTGGGATCATGATGAGTTTTGGTGGGAATTTTTCCAAGAAAAAAATTCAACTAATGATATTAATTGATTGTTAGAATTATTTGAAGTATTGTAATGTGATTTTCATTGAGAAATTTTAAGAATTGCGGTTTCTAGAGCAGATTTTGGCATTTTTAAAAAATTAAAAAAAAACTCCCAAGGGTGGGATCATGATGATTTTTGGTGGGAATTTTTCCAAGAAACAAATTCAACTAATGATATTAATTGATTGATAGAATTATTTGAAGTATTCTAATGTGATTTTCATTGAGAAATTTTAAGAATTGCGGCTTCTAGAGCAGATTTTGGCATTTTTAAAAAATTAAAAAAAAACTCCCAAGGGTGGGATCATGATGATTTTTGTGGGAATTTTTCCAAGAAAATAATTCAACTAATGATATTAATTGATTGATAGAATTATTTGAAGTAATCTAATGTGATTTTCATTGAGAAATTTTAAGAATTGCGGTTTTTAGAGCAGATTTTGGCATTTTTAAAAAATTAAAAAAAAACTCCCAAGAGTAGGATCATGATGAGTTTTGGTGGGAATTTTTCCAAGAGAAAAATTCAACTAATGATATTAATTGATTGGTAGAATTATTTAAAGTATTCTAATGTGATTTTCATTGAGAAATTTTATGAATTGCGGTTTCTAGAGCAGATCTTGTCATTTTTAAAAAATTTAAAAAAAAAACTCCCAAGGGTGGGGTCATGATGATTTTTGTGGGAATTTTTCCAAGAAAAAAATTCAACTAATGATATTAATTGATTGGTAGAATTATTTGAAGTATTCTAATGTGATTTTCATTGAGAAATTTTAAGAATTGCGGCTTCTAGAGCAGATTTTGGCATTTTTTAAAAATAAAAAAAAACTCCCAAGGGTGGGATCATGATGATTTTTGGTGGGAATTTTTCCAAGAAAAAAATTCAACTAATGATATTAATTGATTGGTAGAATTATTTGAAGTATTCTAATGTGATTTTCATTGAGAAATTTTAAGAATTGCGCTTTCTAGAGCAGATTTTGGCATTTTTAAAAAATTAAAAAAAAACTCCCAAGGGTGGGATCATGATGATTTTTGGTGGGAATTTTTCCAAGAAAAAAAATTCAACTAATGATATTAATTGATTGGTAGAATTACTTGAAGTATTCTAATGTGATTTTCATTGAGAAATTTTAAGAATTGCGGTTTCTAGAGCAGATTTTGGCATTTTTTAAAAATTAAAAAAAAACTCCCAAGGGTGGGATCATGATGATTTTTGGTGGGAATTTTTCCAAGAAAAAAATTCAACTAATGATATTGATTGATTGGTAGAATTATTTGAAGTATTCTAATGTGATTTTCATTGAGAAATTTTAAGAATTGCGGCTTCTAGAGCAGATTTTGGCATTTTTTAAAAATTAAAAAAAAACTCCCAAGGGTGGGATCATGATGATTTTTGTGGGAATTTTTCCAATAAAAAAATTCAACTAATGATATTAATTGATTGGTAGAATTATTTGAAGTATTCTAATGTGATTTTCATTCAGAAATTTTAAGAATTGCGGTTTCTAGAGCAGATTTTGGCATTTTTTAAAAATTAAAAAAAAAACTCCCAAGGGTGGGATCATGATGATTTTTGTGGGAATTTTTCCAAGAAAAAAATTCAACTAATGATATTAATTGATTGGTAGAATTATTTGAAGTATTCTAATGTGATTTTAATTGAGAAATTTTAAGAATCGCGGTTTCTAGAGCAGATTTTGGCATTTTTAAAAAATTGAAAAAAAAACTCCCAAGAGTGGGATCATGATGAGTTTTGGTGGGAATTTTTCCAAGAAAAAAATTCAACTAATGATATTAATTGATTGGTAGAATTATTTGAAGTATTCTAATGTGATTTTCATTGAGAAATTTTAAGAATTGCGCTTTCTAGAGCAGATTTTGGCATTTTTAAAAGATTAAAAAAACCTCCCAAGGGTGGGGTCATGATGATTTTTGGTGGGAATTTTTCCAAGAAAATAATTCAACTAATGATATTAATTGATTGGTAGAATTATTTGAGGTATTCTAATGTGATTTTCATTGAGAAATTTTAAGAATCGCGGGTTCTAGAGCAGATTTTGGCATTTTTAAAAAATTAAAAAAAAACTCCCAAGGGTGGGGTCATGATGATTTTTGGTGGGAATTTTTCCAAGAAAATAATTCAACTAATGATACTAATTGATTGGTAGAATTATTTGAAGTATTCTAATGTGATTTTCATTGAGAAATTTTAAGAATTGCGCTTTCTAAAGCAGATTTTGGCATTTTTAAAAGATTAAAAAAAAACTCCCAAAGGTGGGATCATGATGAGTTTTGGTGGGAATTTTTCCAAGAAAAAAATTCAACTAATGATATTAATTGATTGTTAGAATTATTTGAAGTATTGTAATGTGATTTTCATTGAGAAATTTTAAGAATTGCGGTTTCTAGAGCAGATTTTGGCATTTTTAAAAAATTAAAAAAAACCTCCCAAGGGTGGGGTCATGATGATTTTTGGTGGGAATTTTTCCAAGAAAATAATTCAACTAATGATACTAATTGATTGGTAGAATTATTTGAAGTATTCTAATGTGATTTTCATTGAGAAATTTTAAGAATTGCGCTTTCTAAAGCAGATTTTGGCATTTTTAAAAGATTAAAAAAAAACTCCCAAAGGTGGGATCATGATGAGTTTTGGTGGGAATTTTTCCAAGAGAAAAATTCAACTAATGATATTAATTGATTGGTAGAATTATTTGAAGTATTCTAATGTGATTTTCATTGAGAAATTTTAAGAATTGCGGTTTCTAGAGCAGATTTTGGCATTTTTAAAAAATAAAAAAAAAACTATCAAGGGTGGGATCATGATGATTTTTGTGGGAATTTTTCCAAGAAAATAATTCAACTAATGATTTTAATTGATTGATAGAATTATTTGAAGTATTCTAATGTGATTTTCATTGAGAAATTTTAAGAATTGCGGCTTCTAGAGCAGATTTTGGCATTTTTAAAAAATTAAAAAAAAAACTCCCAAGGGTGGGATCATGATGATTTTTGTGGGAATTTTTCCAAGAAAATAATTCAACTAATGATACTAATTGATTGTTAGAATTATTTGAAGTATTGTAATGTGATTTTCATTGAGAAATTTTAAGAATTGCGGTTTCTAGAGCAGATTTTGGCATTTTTAAAAAATTAAAAAAAAACTCCCAAGAGTGGGATCATGATGAGTTTTGGTGGGAATTTTTCCAAGAGAAAAATTCAACTAATGATATTAATTGATTGGTAGAATTATTTGAAGTATTCTAATGTGATTTTCATTGAGAAATTTTAAGAATTGCGCTTTCTAAAGCAGATTTTGGCATTTTTAAAAAATTAAAAAAAAACTCCCAAGGGTGGGGTCATGATGATTTTTGGTGGGAATTTTTCCAAGAAAATAATTCAACTAATGATACTAATTGATTGGTAGAATTATTTGAAGTATTCTAATGTGATTTTCATTGAGAAATTTTAAGAATTGCGCTTTCTAAAGCAGATTTTGGCATTTTTAAAAGATTAAAAAAAAACTCCCAAAGGTGGGATCATGATGAGTTTTGGTGGGAATTTTTCCAAGAAAAAAATTCAACTAATGATATTAATTAATTGTTAGAATTATTTGAAGTATTGTAATGTGATTTTCATTGAGAAATTTTAAGAATTGCGGTTTCTAGAGCAGATTTTGGCATTTTTAAAAAATTAAAAAAAACCTCCCAAGGGTGGGGTCATGATGATTTTTGGTGGGAATTTTTCCAAGAAAATAATTCAACTAATGATACTAATTGATTGGTAGAATTATTTGAAGTATTCTAATGTGATTTTCATTGAGAAATTTTAAGAATTGCGCTTTCTAAAGCAGATTTTGGCATTTTTAAAAGATTAAAAAAAAAACTCCCAAAGGTGGGATCATGATGAGTTTTGGTGGGAATTTTTCCAAGAAAAAAATTCAACTAATGATATTAATTGATTGTTAGAATTATTTGAAGTATTGTAATGTGATTTTCATTGAGAAATTTTAAGAATTGCGGTTTCTAGAGCAGATTTTGGCATTTTTAAAAAATTAAAAAAAAACTCCCAAGAGTGGGATCATGATGAGTTTTGGTGGGAATTTTTCCAAGAGAAAAATTCAACTAATGATATTAATTGATTGGTAGAATTATTTGAAGTATTCTAATGTGATTTTCATTGAGAAATTTTAAGAATTGCGGTTTCTAGAGCAGATTTTGGCATTTTTAAAAAATAAAAAAAAAACTATCAAGGGTGGGATCATGATGATTTTTGTGGGAATTTTTCCAAGAAAATAATTCAACTAATGATTTTAATTGATTGATAGAATTATTTGAAGTATTCTAATGTGATTTTCATTAAGAAATTTTAAGAATTGCGGCTTCTAGAGCAGATTTTGGCATTTTTAAAAAATTAAAAAAAAAACTCCCAAGGGTGGGATCATGATGATTTTTGTGGGAATTTTTCCAAGAAAATAATTCAACTAATGATATTAATTGATTGATAGAATTATTTGAAGTATTCTAATGTGATTTTCATTGAGAAATTTTAAGAATCGCAGCTTCTAGAGCAGATTTTGGCATTTTTAAAAAATTAAAAAAAAACTCCCAAGGGTGGGATCATGATGATTTTTGGTGGGAATTTTTCCAAGAAACAAATTCAACTAATGATATTAATTGATTGATAGAATTATTTGAAGTATTCTAATGTGATTTTCATTGAGAAATTTTAAGAATTGCGGCTTCTAGAGCAGATTTTAGCATTTTTAAAAAATTAAAAAAAAACTCCCAAGGGTGGGATCATGATGATTTTTGGTGGGAATTTTTCCAAGAAAAAAATTCAACTAATGATATTAATTGATTGGTAGAATTATTTGAAGTATTCTAATGTGATTTTCATTGAGAAATTTTAAGAATTGCGGTTTTTAGAGCAGATTTTGGCATTTTTAAAAAATTAAAAAACTCCCAAGGGTGGGATCATGATGAGTTTTGGTGGGAATTTTTCCAAGAAAAAAATTCAACTAATGATATTAATTGATTGGTAGAATTATTTGAAGTATTCTAATGTGATTTTCATTGAGAAATTTTAAGAATTGCGGTTTCTAGAGCAGATTTTGGCATTTTTAAAAAATAAAAAAAAAAAATATCAAGGGTGGGATCATGATGATTTTTGTGGGAATTTTTCCAAGAAAATAATTCAACTAATGATATTAATTGATTGATAGAATTATTTGAAGTATTGTAATGTGATTTTCATTGAGAAATTTTAAGAATTGCGGTTTTTAGAGCAGATTTTGGCATTTTTAAAAAATTGAAAAAAAAACTCCCAAGAGTGGGATCATGATGATTTTTGTGGGAATTTTTCCAAGAAACAAATTCAACTAATGATATTAATTGATTTATAGAATTATTTGAAGTATTCTAATGTGATTTTCATTGAGAAATTTTAAGAATCGCGGCTTCTAGAGCAGATTTTGGCATTTTTAAAAAATTAAAAAAAAACTCCCAAGGGTGGGATCATGATGAGTTTTGGTGGGAATTTTTCCAAGAAAAAAAATTCAACTAATGATATTAATTGATTGGTAGAATTACTTGAAGTATTCTAATGTGATTTTCATTGAGAAATTTTAAGAATTGCGGTTTCTAGAGCAGATTTTGGCATTTTTAAAAAATTAAAAAAAACCTCCCAAGGGTGGGATCATGATGAGTTTTGGTGGGAATTTTTCCAAGAAAAAAATTCAACTAATGATATTGATTGATTGGTAGAATTATTTGAAGTATTCTAATGTGATTTTCATTGAGAAATTTTAAGAATTGCGCTTTCTAAAGCAGACTTTGGCATTTTTAAAAAATTAAAAAAAACCTCCCAAGGGTGGGGTCATGATGATTTTTGGTGGGAATTTTTCCAAGAAAATAATTCAACTAATGATACTAATTGATTGGTAGAATTATTTGAAGTATTCTAATGTGATTTTCATTCAGAAATTTTAAGAATTGCGGTTTCTAAAGCAGATTTTGGCATTTTTAAAAGATTAAAAAAAAACTCCCAAAGGTGGGATCATGATGAGTTTTGGTGGGAATTTTTCCAAGAAAAAAATTCAACTAATGATATTAATTGATTGTTAGAATTATTTGAAGTATTGTAATGTGATTTTCATTGAGAAATTTTAAGAATTGCGGTTTCTAGAGCAGATTTTGGCATTTTTAAAAAATTAAAAAAAAACTCCCAAGAGTGGGATCATGATGAGTTTTGGTGGGAATTTTTCCAAGAGAAAAAGTCAACTAATGATATTAATTGATTGGTAGAATTATTTGAAGTATTCTAATGTGATTTTCATTGAGAAATTTTAAGAATTGCGGTTTCTAGAGCAGATTTTGGCATTTTTAAAAAATAAAAAAAAAAACTGTCAAGGGTGGGATCATGATGATTTTTGTGGGAATTTTTCCAAGAAAATAATTCAACTAATGATTTTAATTGATTGATAGAATTATTTGAAGTATTCTAATGTGATTTTCATTGAGAAATTTTAAGAATTGCGGCTTCTAAAGCAGATTTTGGCATTTTTAAAAGATTAAAAGAAAAACTAACAAAGGTGGGATCATGATGAGTTTTGGTGGGAATTTTTCCAAGAAAAAAATTCAACTAATGATATTAATTGATTGTTAGAATTATTTGAAGTATTGTAATGTGATTTTCATTGAGAAATTTTAAGAATTGCGGTTTCTAGAGCAGATTTTGGCATTTTTAAAAAATTAAAAAAAAAACTCCCAAGAGTGGGATCATGATGAGTTTTGGTGGGAATTTTTCCAAGAGAAAAATTCAACTAATGATATTAATTGATTGGTAGAATTATTTGAAGTATTCTAATGTGATTTTCATTGAGAAATTTTAAGAATTGCGGTTTCTAGAGCAGATTTTGGCATTTTTAAAAAATAAAAAAAAAAACTATCAAGGGTGGGATCATGATGATTTTTGTGGGAATTTTTCCAAGAAAATAATTCAACTAATGATTTTAATTGATTGATAGAATTATTTGAAGTATTCTAATGTGATTTTCATTGAGAAATTTTAAGAATTGCGCTTTCTAAAGCAGATTTTGGCATTTTTAAAAAATTAAAAAAAACTCCCAAGGGTGGGGTCATGATGATTTTTGGTGGGAATTTTTCCAAGAAAATAATTCAACTAATGATACTAATTGATTGGTAGAATTATTTGAAGTATTCTAATGTGATTTTCATTCAGAAATTTTAAGAATTGCGGTTTCTAAAGCAGATTTTGGCATTTTTAAAAGATTAAAAAAAAACTCCCAAAGGTGGGATCATGATGAGTTTTGGTGGGAATTTTTCCAAGAAAAAAATTCAACTAATGATATTAATTGATTGTTAGAATTATTTGAAGTATTGTAATGTGATTTTCATTGAGAAATTTTAAGAATTGCGGTTTCTAGAGCAGATTTTGGCATTTTTAAAAAATTAAAAAAAAAAACTCCCAAGGGTGGGATCATGATGAGTTTTGGTGGGAATTTTTCCAAGAGAAAAATTCAACTAATGATATTAATTGATTGGTAGAATTATTTGAAGTATTCTAATGTGATTTTCATTGAGAAATTTTAAGAATTGCGGTTTCTAGAGCAGATTTTGGCATTTTTAAAAAATAAAAAAAAAAACTATCAAGGGTGGGATCATGATGATTTTTGTGGGAATTTTTCCAAGAAAATAATTCAACTAATGATTTTAATTGATTGATAGAATTATTTGAAGTATTCTAATGTGATTTTCATTGAGAAATTTTAAGAATTGCGGCTTCTAGAGCAGATTTTGGCATTTTTAAAAAATTAAAAAAAAAACTCCCAAGGGTGGGATCATGATGATTTTTGTGGGAATTTTTCCAAGAAAATAATTCAACTAATGATACTAATTGATTGGTAGAATTATTTGAAGTATTCTAATGTGATTTTCATTGAGAAATTTTAAGAATCGCAGCTTCTAGAGCAGATTTTGGCATTTTTTAAAAATCAAAAAAAACTCCCAAGGGTGGGATCATGATGATTTTTGGTGGGAATTTTTCCAAGAAAAAAATTCAACTAATGATATTAATTGATTGGTAGAATTATTTGAAGTATTCTAATGTGATTTTCATTGAGAAATTTTAAGAATTGCGCTTTCTAAAGCAGATTTTGGCATTTTTAAAAAATTAAAAAAAACCTCCCAAGGGTGGGGTCATGATGATTTTTGGTGGGAATTTTTCCAAGAAAATAATTCAACTAATGATACTAATTGATTGGTAGAATTATTTGAAGTATTCTAATGTGATTTTCATTGAGAAATTTTAAGAATTGCGCTTTCTAAAGCAGATTTTGGCATTTTTAAAAGATTAAAAAAAAACTCCCAAAGGTGGGATCATGATGAGTTTTGGTGGGAATTTTTCCAAGAAAAAAATTCAACTAATGATATTAATTGATTGTTAGAATTATTTGAAGTATTGTAATGTGATTTTCATTGAGAAATTTTAAGAATTGCGGTTTCTAGAGCAGATTTTGGCATTTTTAAAAAATTAAAAAAAAACTCCCAAGAGTGGGATCATGATGAGTTTTGGTGGGAATTTTTCCAAGAGAAAAATTCAACTAATGATATTAATTGATTGGTAGAATTATTTGAAGTATTCTAATGTGATTTTCATTGAGAAATTTTAAGAATTGCGCTTTCTAAAGCAGATTTTGGCATTTTTAAAAAATTAAAAAAAACTCCCAAGGGTGGGGTCATGATGATTTTTGGTGGGAATTTTTCCAAGAAAATAATTCAACTAATGATACTAATTGATTGGTAGAATTATTTGAAGTATTCTAATGTGATTTTCATTGAGAAATTTTAAGAATTGCGCTTTCTAAAGCAGATTTTGGCATTTTTAAAAGATTAAAAAAAAACTCCCAAAGGTGGGATCATGATGAGTTTTGGTGGGAATTTTTCCAAGAAAAAAATTCAACTAATGATATTAATTGATTGTTAGAATTATTTGAAGTATTGTAATGTGATTTTCATTGAGAAATTTTAAGAATTGCGGTTTCTAGAGCAGATTTTGGCATTTTTAAAAAATTAAAAAAAACCTCCCAAGGGTGGGGTCATGATGATTTTTGGTGGGAATTTTTCCAAGAAAATAATTCAACTAATGATACTAATTGATTGGTAGAATTATTTGAAGTATTCTAATGTGATTTTCATTGAGAAATTTTAAGAATTGCGCTTTCTAAAGCAGATTTTGGCATTTTTAAAAGATTAAAAAAAAAACTCCCAAAGGTGGGATCATGATGAGTTTTGGTGGGAATTTTTCCAAGAAAAAAATTCAACTAATGATATTAATTGATTGTTAGAATTATTTGAAGTATTGTAATGTGATTTTCATTGAGAAATTTTAAGAATTGCGGTTTCTAGAGCAGATTTTGGCATTTTTAAAAAATTAAAAAAAAAACTCCCAAGAGTGGGATCATGATGAGTTTTGGTGGGAATTTTTCCAAGAGAAAAATTCAACTAATGATATTAATTGATTGGTAGAATTATTTGAAGTATTCTAATGTGATTTTCATTGAGAAATTTTAAGAATTGCGGTTTCTAGAGCAGATTTTGGCATTTTTAAAAAATAAAAAAAAAACTATCAAGGGTGGGATCATGATGATTTTTGTGGGAATTTTTCCAAGAAAATAATTCAACTAATGATTTTAATTGATTGATAGAATTATTTGAAGTATTCTAATGTGATTTTCATTGAGAAATTTTAAGAATTGCGGCTTCTAGAGCAGATTTTGGCATTTTTAAAAAATTAAAAAAAAAACTCCCAAGGGTGGGATCATGATGATTTTTGTGGGAATTTTTCCAAGAAAATAATTCAACTAATGATATTAATTGATTGATAGAATTATTTGAAGTATTCTAATGTGATTTTCATTGAGAAATTTTAAGAATCGCAGCTTCTAGAGCAGATTTTGGCATTTTTAAAAAATTAAAAAAAAACTCCCAAGGGTGGGATCATGATGATTTTTGGTGGGAATTTTTCCAAGAAACAAATTCAACTAATGATATTAATTGATTGATAGAATTATTTGAAGTATTCTAATGTGATTTTCATTGAGAAATTTTAAGAATTGCGGCTTCTAGAGCAGATTTTAGCATTTTTAAAAAATTAAAAAAAAACTCCCAAGGGTGGGATCATGATGATTTTTGGTGGGAATTTTTCCAAGAAAAAAATTCAACTAATGATATTAATTGATTGGTAGAATTATTTGAAGTATTCTAATGTGATTTTCATTGAGAAATTTTAAGAATTGCGGTTTTTAGAGCAGATTTTGGCATTTTTAAAAAATTAAAAAACTCCCAAGGGTGGGATCATGATGAGTTTTGGTGGGAATTTTTCCAAGAAAAAAATTCAACTAATGATATTAATTGATTGGTAGAATTATTTGAAGTATTCTAATGTGATTTTCATTGAGAAATTTTAAGAATTGCGGTTTCTAGAGCAGATTTTGGCATTTTTAAAAAATAAAAAAAAAAAATATCAAGGGTGGGATCATGATGATTTTTGTGGGAATTTTTCCAAGAAAATAATTCAACTAATGATATTAATTGATTGATAGAATTATTTGAAGTATTCTAATGTGATTTTCATTGAGAAATTTTAAGAATTGCGGTTTTTAGAGCAGATTTTGGCATTTTTAAAAAATTGAAAAAAAAACTCCCAAGAGTGGGATCATGATGATTTTTGTGGGAATTTTTCCAAGAAAAAAATTCAACTAATGATATTAATTGATTGATAGAATTATTTGAAGTATTCTAATGTGATTTTCATTGAGAAATTTTAAGAATTGCGGTTTCTAGAGCAGATTTTGGCATTTTTAAAAAATTAAAAAAAAAACTCCCAAGGGTGGGATCATGATGATTTTTGTGGGAATTTTTCCAAGAAAATAATTCAACTAATGATATTAATTGATTGATAGAATTATTTGAAGTATTCTAATGTGATTTTCATTGAGAAATTTTAAGAATCGCAGCTTCTAGAGCAGATTTTGGCATTTTTAAAAAATTAAAAAAAAACTCCCAAGGGTGGGATCATGATGATTTTTGGTGGGAATTTTTCCAAGAAACAAATTCAACTAATGATATTAATTGATTGATAGAATTATTTGAAGTATTCTAATGTGATTTTCATTGAGAAATTTTAAGAATTGCGGCTTCTAGAGCAGATTTTAGCATTTTTAAAAAATTAAAAAAAAACTCCCAAGGGTGGGATCATGATGATTTTTGGTGGGAATTTTTCCAAGAAAAAAATTCAACTAATGATATTAATTGATTGGTAGAATTATTTGAAGTATTCTAATGTGATTTTCATTGAGAAATTTTAAGAATTGCGGTTTTTAGAGCAGATTTTGGCATTTTTAAAAAATTAAAAAACTCCCAAGGGTGGGATCATGATGATTTTTGGTGGGAATTTTTCCAAGAAAAAAATTCAACTAATGATATTAATTGATTGGTAGAATTATTTGAAGTAATCTAATGTGATTTTCATTGAGAAATTTTAAGAATTGCGGTTTCTAGAGCAGATCTTTGCATTTTTAAAAAATTAAAAAAAAAACTCCCAAGGGTGGGGTCATGATGATTTTTGGTGGGAATTTTTCCAAGAAAAAAATTCAACTAATGATATTAATTGATTGGTAGAATTATTTGAAGTATTCTAATGTGATTTTCATTGAGAAATTTTAAGAATTGCGGCTTCTAGAGCAGATTTTGGCATTTTTTTAAAAATTAAAAAAAACTCCCAAGGGTGGGATCATGATGATTTTTGTGGGAATTTTTCCAAGAAAAAAATTCAACTAATGATATTAATTGATTGGTAGAATTATTTGAAGTATTCTAATGTGATTTTCATTGAGAAATTTTAAGAATTGCACTTTCTAGAGCAGATTTTGGCATTTTTAAAAAATTAAAAAAAAACTCCCAAGGGTGGGGTCATGATGATTTTTGGTGGGAATTTTTCCAAGAAAATAATTCAACTAATGATACTAATTGATTGGTAGAATTATTTGAAGTATTCTAATGCGATTTTCATTGAGAAATTTTAAGAATTGCGGTTTTTAGAGCAGATTTTGGCATTTTTGAAAAATTGAAAAAAAACTCCCAAGAGTGGGATCATGATGAGTTTTGGTGGGAATCTTTCCAAGAAAAAAATTCAACTAATGATATTAATTGATTGGTAGAATTATTTGAAGTATTCTAATGTGATTTTCATTGAGAAATTTTAAGAATTGCGGTTTCTAGAGCAGATCTTGGCATTTTTAAAAAATTAAAAAAAAAACTCCCAAGGGTGGGATCATGATGATTTTTGGTGGGAATTTTTCCAAGAAACAAATTCAACTAATGATATTAATTGATTGATAGAATTATTTGAAGTATTCTAATGTGATTTTCATTGAGAAATTTTAAGAATTGCGGCTTCTAGAGCAGATTTTAGCATTTTTAAAAAATTAAAAAAAAACTCCCAAGGGTGGGATCATGATGATTTTTGGTGGGAATTTTTCCAAGAAAAAAATTCAACTAATGATATTAATTGATTGGTAGAATTATTTGAAGTATTCTAATGTGATTTTCATTGAGAAATTTTAAGAATTGCGGTTTTTAGAGCAGATTTTGGCATTTTTAAAAAATTAAAAAAAACCTCCCAAGGTGGGGTCATGATGATTTTTTTTGGGAATTTTTCCAAGAAAATAATTCAACTAATGATATTAATTGATTGGTAGAATTATTTGAAGTATTCTAATGTGATTTTCATTCAGAAATTTTAAGAATTGCGGTTTCTAAAGCAGATTTTGGCATTTTTAAAAGATTAAAAAAAAACTCCCAAAGGTGGGATCATGATGAGTTTTGTGGGAATTTTTCCAAGAAAAAAATTCAACTAATGATATTAATTGATTGTTAGAATTATTTGAAGTAATGTAATGTGATTTTCATTGAGAAATTTTAAGAATTGCGGTTTCTAGAGCAGATTTTGGCATTTTTAAAAAATTAAAAAAAAAACTCCCAAGAGTGGGATCATGATGAGTTTTGGTGGGAATTTTTCCAAGAGAAAAATTCAACTAATGATATTAATTGATTGGTAGAATTATTTGAAGTATTCTAATGTGATTTTCATTGAGAAATTTTAAGAATTGCGGTTTCTAGAGCAGATTTTGGCATTTTTAAAAAATAAAAAAAAAAAAACTATCAAGGGTGGGATCATGATGATTTTTGTGGGAATTTTTCCAAGAAAATAATTCAACTAATGATATTAATTGATTGATAGAATTATTTGAAGTATTCTAATGTGATTTTCATTGAGAAATTTTAAGAATTGCGGTTTTTAGAGCAGATTTTGGCATTTTTAAAAAATTGAAAAAAAAACTCCCAAGAGTGGGATCATGATGAGTTTTGGTGGGAATTTTTCCAAGAAAAAAATTCAACTAATGATATTAATTGATTGATAGAATTATTTGAAGTATTCTAATGTGATTTTCATTGAGAAATTTTAAGAATTGCGGCTTCTAGAGCAGATTTTGGCATTTTTAAAAAATTAAAAAAAAAACTCCCAAGGGTGGGATCATGATGATTTTTGTGGGAATTTTTCCAAGAAAATAATTCAACTAATGATATTAATTGATTGATGGAATTATTTGAAGTATTCTAATGTGATTTTCATTGAGAAATTTTAAGAATCGCGGTTTCTAGAGCAGATTTTGGCATTTTTAAAAAATTAAAAAAAAAACTCCCAAGGGTGGGATCATGATGATTTTTGGTGGGAATTTTTCCAAGAAACAAATTCAACTAATGATATTAATTGATTGATAGAATTATTTGAAGTATTCTAATGTGATTTTCATTGAGAAATTTTAAGAATTGCGGCTTCTAGAGCAGATTTTAGCATTTTTAAAAAATTAAAAAAAAACTCCCAAGGGTGGGATCATGATGATTTTTGGTGGGAATTTTTCCAAGAAAAAAATTCAACTAATGATATTAATTGATTGGTAGAATTATTTGAAGTATTCTAATGTGATTTTCATTGAGAAATTTTAAGAATTGCGGTTTTTAGAGCAGATTTTGGCATTTTTAAAAAATTAAAAAACTCCCAAGGGTGGGATCATGATGAGTTTTGGTGGGAATTTTTCCAAGAAAAAAATTCAACTAATGATATTAATTGATTGGTAGAATTATTTGAAGTATTCTAATGTGATTTTCATTGAGAAATTTTAAGAATTGCGGTTTCTAGAGCAGATTTTGGCATTTTTAAAAAATAAAAAAAAAAAAAACTATCAAGGGTGGGATCATGATGATTTTTGTGGGAATTTTTCCAAGAAAATGATTCAACTAATGATATTAATTGATTGATGGAATTATTTGAAGTATTCTAATGTGATTTTCATTGAGAAATTTTAAGAATTGCGGTTTTTAGAGCAGATTTTGGCATTTTTAAAAAATTGAAAAAAAAACTCCCAAGAGTGGTTTTTTCCCAAGAGGGAATTTTTCCAAGAAAAAAATTCAACTAATGATATTAATTGATTGATAGAATTATTTGAAGTATTCTAATGTGATTTTCATTGAGAAATTTTAAGAATTGCGGCTTCTAGAGCAGATTTTGGCATTTTTAAAAAATTAAAAAAAAAACTCCCAAGGGTGGGATCATGATGATTTTTGTGGGAATTTTTCCAAGAAAATAATTCAACTAATGATATTAATTGATTGATAGAATTATTTGAAGTATTCTAATGTGATTTTCATTGAGAAATTTTAAGAATCGCAGCTTCTAGAGCAGATTTTGGCATTTTTAAAAAATTAAAAAAAAAACTCCCAAGGGTGGGATCATGATGATTTTTGGTGGGAATTTTTCCAAGAAAAAAATTCAACTAATGATATTAATTGATTGGTAGAATTATTTGAAGTAATCTAATGTGATTTTCATTGAGAAATTTTAAGAATTGCGGTTTCTAGAGCAGATCTTGGCATTTTTAAAAAATTAAAAAAAAAACTCCCAAGGGTGGGGTCATGATGATTTTTGGTGGGAATTTTTCCAAGAAAAAAATTCAACTAATGATATTAATTGATTGGTAGAATTATTTGAAGTATTCTAATGTGATTTTCATTGAGAAATTTTAAGAATTGCGCTTTCTAGAGCAGATTTTGGCATTTTTAAAAAATTAAAAAAAAAACTCCCAAGGGTGGGATCATGATGAGTTTTGGTGGGAATTTTTCCAAGAAACAAATTCAACTAATGATATTAATTGATTGATAGAATTATTTGAAGTATTCTAATGTGATTTTCATTGAGAAATTTTAAGAATTGCGGCTTCTAGAGCAGATTTTAGCATTTTTAAAAAATTAAAAAAAAACTCCCAAGGGTGGGATCATGATGATTTTTGGTGGGAATTTTTCCAAGAAAAAAATTCAACTAATGATATTAATTGATTGGTAGAATTATTTGAAGTATTCTAATGTGATTTTCATTGAGAAATTTTAAGAATTGCGGTTTTTAGAGCAGATTTTGGCATTTTTAAAAAATTAAAAAACTCCCAAGGGTGGGATCATGATGAGTTTTGGTGGGAATTTTTCCAAGAAAAAAATTCAACTAATGATATTAATTGATTGGTAGAATTATTTGAAGTATTCTAATGTGATTTTCATTGAGAAATTTTAAGAATTGCGGTTTCTAGAGCAGATTTTGGCATTTTTAAAAAATAAAAAAAAAAAAACTATCAAGGGTGGGATCATGATGATTTTTGTGGGAATTTTTCCAAGAAAATGATTCAACTAATGATATTAATTGATTGATGGAATTATTTGAAGTATTCTAATGTGATTTTCATTGAGAAATTTTAAGAATTGCGGTTTTTAGAGCAGATTTTGGCATTTTTAAAAAATTGAAAAAAAAACTCCCAAGAGTGGTTTTTTCCCAAGAGGGAATTTTTCCAAGAAAAAAATTCAACTAATGATATTAATTGATTGATAGAATTATTTGAAGTATTCTAATGTGATTTTCATTGAGAAATTTTAAGAATTGCGGCTTCTAGAGCAGATTTTGGCATTTTTAAAAAATTAAAAAAAAAACTCCCAAGGGTGGGATCATGATGATTTTTGTGGGAATTTTTCCAAGAAAATAATTCAACTAATGATATTAATTGATTGATAGAATTATTTGAAGTATTCTAATGTGATTTTCATTGAGAAATTTTAAGAATCGCAGCTTCTAGAGCAGATTTTGGCATTTTTAAAAAATTAAAAAAAAAACTCCCAAGGGTGGGATCATGATGATTTTTGGTGGGAATTTTTCCAAGAAAAAAATTCAACTAATGATATTAATTGATTGGTAGAATTATTTGAAGTAATCTAATGTGATTTTCATTGAGAAATTTTAAGAATTGCGGTTTCTAGAGCAGATCTTGGCATTTTTAAAAAATTAAAAAAAAAACTCCCAAGGGTGGGGTCATGATGATTTTTGGTGGGAATTTTTCCAAGAAAAAAATTCAACTAATGATATTAATTGATTGGTAGAATTATTTGAAGTATTCTAATGTGATTTTCATTGAGAAATTTTAAGAATTGCGCTTTCTAGAGCAGATTTTGGCATTTTTAAAAAATTAAAAAAAAAACTCCCAAGGGTGGGATCATGATGAGTTTTGGTGGGAATTTTTCCAAGAAACAAATTCAACTAATGATATTAATTGATTGATAGAATTATTTGAAGTATTCTAATGTGATTTTCATTGAGAAATTTTAAGAATTGCGGCTTCTAGAGCAGATTTTAGCATTTTTAAAAAATTAAAAAAAAACTCCCAAGGGTGGGATCATGATGATTTTTGGTGGGAATTTTTCCAAGAAAAAAATTCAACTAATGATATTAATTGATTGGTAGAATTATTTGAAGTATTCTAATGTGATTTTCATTGAGAAATTTTAAGAATTGCGCTTTCTAGAGCAGATTTTGGCATTTTTAAAAAATTAAAAAAAAAACTCCCAAGGGTGGGATCATGATGAGTTTTGGTGGGAATTTTTCCAAGAAACAAATTCAACTAATGATATTAATTGATTGATAGAATTATTTGAAGTATTCTAATGTGATTTTCATTGAGAAATTTTAAGAATTGCGGCTTCTAGAGCAGATTTTAGCATTTTTAAAAAATTAAAAAAAAACTCCCAAGGGTGGGGTCATGATGATTTTTGGTGGGAATTTTTCCAAGAAAAAAATTCAACTAATGATATTAATTGATTGGTAGAATTATTTGAAGTATTCTAATGTGATTTTCATTGAGAAATTTTAAGAATTGCGCTTTCTAGAGCAGATTTTGGCATTTTTAAAAAATTAAAAAAAAAACTCCCAAGGGTGGGATCATGATGAGTTTTGGTGGGAATTTTTCCAAGAAAAAAATTCAACTAATGATATTAATTGATTGATAGAATTATTTGAAGTATTCTAATGTGATTTTCATTGAGAAATTTTAAGAATTGCGGCTTCTAGAGCAGATTTTGGCATTTTTAAAAAATTAAAAAAAAACTCCCAAGGGTGGGATCATGATGATTTTTGTGGGAATTTTTCCAAGAAAATAATTCAACTAATGATATTAATTGATTGATAGAATTATTTGAAGTATTCTAATGTGATTTTCATTGAGAAATTTTAAGAATTGCGGCTTCTAGAGCAGATTTTGGCATTTTTAAAAAATTAAAAAAAAAACTCCCAAGGGTGGGATCATGATGATTTTTGTGGGAATTTTTCCAAGAAAATAATTCAACTAATGATATTAATTGATTGATAGAATTATTTGAAGTATTCTAATGTGATTTTCATTGAGAAATTTTAAGAATCGCAGCTTCTAGAGCAGATTTTGGCATTTTTAAAAAATTAAAAAAAAACTCCCAAGGGTGGGATCATGATGATTTTTGGTGGGAATTTTTCCAAGAAACAAATTCAACTAATGATATTAATTGATTGACAGAATTATTTGAGGTATTCTAATGTGATTTTCATTGAGAAATTTTAAGAATTGCGGCTTCTAGAGCAGATTTTAGCATTTTTAAAAAATTAAAAAAAAACTCCCAAGGGTGGGATCATGATGATTTTTGGTGGGAATTTTTCCAAGAAAAAAATTCAACTAATGATATTAATTGATTGGTAGAATTATTTGAAGTATTCTAATGTGATTTTCATTGAGAAATTTTAAGAATTGCGGTTTTTAGAGCAGATTTTGGCATTTTTAAAAAATTAAAAAACTCCCAAGGGTGGGATCATGATGATTTTTGGTGGGAATTTTTCCAAGAAAAAAATTCAACTAATGATATTAATTGATTGGTAGAATTATTTGAAGTAATCTAATGTGATTTTCATTGAGAAATTTTAAGAATTGCGGTTTCTAGAGCAGATCTTGGCATTTTTAAAAAATTAAAAAAAAAACTCCCAAGGGTGGGGTCATGATGATTTTTGGTGGGAATTTTTCCAAGAAAAAAATTCAACTAATGATATTAATTGATTGGTAGAATTATTTGAAGTATTCTAATGTGATTTTCATTGAGAAATTTTAAGAATTGCGCTTTCTAGAGCAGATTTTGGCGTTTTTAAAAAATTAAAAAAAAAACTCCCAAGGGTGGGATCATGATGAGTTTTGGTGGGAATTTTTCCAAGAGAAAAATTCAACTAATGATATTAATTGATTGGTAGAATTATTTGAAGTATTCTAATGTAATTTTCATTGAGAAATTTTAAGATTCGCGGCTTCTAGAGCAGATTTTGGCATTTTTTAAAAATTAAAAAAACTCCCAAGGGTGGGATCATGATGATTTTTGTGGGAATTTTTCCAAGAAAAAAATTCAACTAATGATATTAATTGATTGGTAGAATTATTTGAAGTATTCTAATGTGATTTTCATTGAGAAATTTTAAGAATTGCGGTTTTTAGAGCAGATTTTGGCATTTTTAAAAAATTAAAAAAAAAAACTCCCAAGGGTGGGATCATGATGATTTTTGTGGGAATTTTTCCAAGAAAAAAATTCAACTAATGATATTAATTGATTGATAGAATTATTTGAAGTATTCTAATGTAATTTTCATTGAGAAATTTTAAGATTCGCGGCTTCTAGAGCAGATTTTGGCATTTTTTAAAAATTAAAAAAACTCCCAAGGGTGGGATCATGATGATTTTTGTGGGAATTTTTCCAAGAAAAAAATTCAACTAATGATATTAATTGATTGGTAGAATTATTTGAAGTATTCTAATGTGATTTTCATTGAGAAATTTTAAGAATTGCGGTTTTTAGAGCAGATTTTGGCATTTTTAAAAAATTAAAAAAAAAAACTCCCAAGGGTGGGGTCATGATGATTTTTGGTGGAAATTTTCCCAAGAAAAAAATTCAACTAATGATATTAATTGATTGGTAGAATTATTTGAAGTATTCTAATGTGATTTTCATTGAGAAATTTTAAGAATTGCGGCTTCTAGAGCAGATTTTAGCATTTTTAAAAAATTAAAAAAAAACTCCCAAGGGTGGGATCATGATGATTTTTGGTGGGAATTTTTCCAAGAAAAAAATTCAACTAATGATATTAATTGATTGGTAGAATTATTTGAAGTATTCTAATGTGATTTTCATTGAGAAATTTTAAGAATTGCGGTTTTTAGAGCAGATTTTGGCATTTTTAAAAAATTAAAAAAAACCTCCCAAGGTGGGGTCATGATGATTTTTTTTGGGAATTTTTCCAAGAAAATAATTCAACTAATGATATTAATTGATTGGTAGAATTATTTGAAGTATTCTAATGTGATTTTCATTCAGAAATTTTAAGAATTGCGGTTTCTAAAGCAGATTTTGGCATTTTTAAAAGATTAAAAAAAAACTCCCAAAGGTGGGATCATGATGAGTTTTGTGGGAATTTTTCCAAGAAAAAAATTCAACTAATGATATTAATTGATTGTTAGAATTATTTGAAGTAATGTAATGTGATTTTCATTGAGAAATTTTAAGAATTGCGGTTTCTAGAGCAGATTTTGGCATTTTTAAAAAATTAAAAAAAAAAACTCCCAAGAGTGGGATCATGATGAGTCTTGGTGGGAATTTTTCCAAGAGAAAAATTCAACTAATGATATTAATTGATTGGTAGAATTATTTGAAGTATTCTAATGTGATTTTCATTGAGAAATTTTAAGAATTGCGGTTTCTAGAGCAGATTTTGGCATTTTTAAAAAATAAAAAAAAAAAACTATCAAGGGTGGGATCATGATGATTTTTGTGGGAATTTTTCCAAGAAAATAATTCAACTAATGATATTAATTGATTGATAGAATTATTTGAAGTATTCTAATGTGATTTTCATTGAGAAATTTTAAGAATTGCGGTTTTTAGAGCAGATTTTGGCATTTTTAAAAAATTGAAAAAAAAACTCCCAAGAGTGGGATCATGATGAGTTTTGGTGGGAATTTTTCCAAGAAAAAAATTCAACTAATGATATTAATTGATTGATAGAATTATTTGAAGTATTCTAATGTGATTTTCATTGAGAAATTTTAAGAATTGCGGCTTCTAGAGCAGATTTTGGCATTTTTAAAAAATTAAAAAAAAAACTCCCAAGGGTGGGATCATGATGATTTTTGTGGGAATTTTTCCAAGAAAATAATTCAACTAATGATATTAATTGATTGATGGAATTATTTGAAGTATTCTAATGTGATTTTCATTGAGAAATTTTAAGAATCGCGGTTTCTAGAGCAGATTTTGGCATTTTTAAAAAATTAAAAAAAAAACTCCCAAGGGTGGGATCATGATGATTTTTGGTGGGAATTTTTCCAAGAAACAAATTCAACTAATGATATTAATTGATTGATAGAATTATTTGAAGTATTCTAATGTGATTTTCATTGAGAAATTTTAAGAATTGCGGCTTCTAGAGCAGATTTTAGCATTTTTAAAAAATTAAAAAAAAACTCCCAAGGGTGGGATCATGATGATTTTTGGTGGGAATTTTACCAAGAAAAAAATTCAACTAATGATATTAATTGATTGGTAGAATTATTTGAAGTATTCTAATGTGATTTTCATTGAGAAATTTTAAGAATTGCGGTTTTTAGAGCAGATTTTGGCATTTTTAAAAAATTAAAAAACTCCCAAGGGTGGGATCATGATGAGTTTTGGTGGGAATTTTTCCAAGAAAAAAATTCAACTAATGATATTAATTGATTGGTAGAATTATTTGAAGTATTCTAATGTGATTTTCATTGAGAAATTTTAAGAATTGCGGTTTCTAGAGCAGATTTTGGCATTTTTAAAAAATAAAAAAAAAAAAACTATCAAGGGTGGGATCATGATGATTTTTGTGGGAATTTTTCCAAGAAAATGATTCAACTAATGATATTAATTGATTGATGGAATTATTTGAAGTATTCTAATGTGATTTTCATTGAGAAATTTTAAGAATTGCGGTTTTTAGAGCAGATTTTGGCATTTTTAAAAAATTGAAAAAAAAACTCCCAAGAGTGGTTTTTTCCCAAGAGGGAATTTTTCCAAGAAAAAAATTCAACTAATGATATTAATTGATTGATAGAATTATTTGAAGTATTCTAATGTGATTTTCATTGAGAAATTTTAAGAATTGCGGCTTCTAGAGCAGATTTTGGCATTTTTAAAAAATTAAAAAAAAACTCCCAAGGGTGGGATCATGATGATTTTTGTGGGAATTTTTCCAAGAAAATAATTCAACTAATGATATTAATTGATTGATAGAATTATTTGAAGTATTCTAATGTGATTTTCATTGAGAAATTTTAAGAATCGCAGCTTCTAGAGCAGATTTTGGCATTTTTAAAAAATTAAAAAAAAACTCCCAAGGGTGGGATCATGATGATTTTTGGTGGGAATTTTTCCAAGAAAAAAATTCAACTAATGATATTAATTGATTGGTAGAATTATTTGAAGTAATCTAATGTGATTTTCATTGAGAAATTTTAAGAATTGCGGTTTCTAGAGCAGATCTTGGCATTTTTAAAAAATTAAAAAAAAAACTCCCAAGGGTGGGGTCATGATGATTTTTGGTGGGAATTTTTCCAAGAAAAAAATTCAACTAATGATATTAATTGATTGGTAGAATTATTTGAAGTATTCTAATGTGATTTTCATTGAGAAATTTTAAGAATTGCGCTTTCTAGAGCAGATTTTGGCATTTTTAAAAAATTAAAAAAAAAACTCCCAAGGGTGGGATCATGATGAGTTTTGGTGGGAATTTTTCCAAGAAACAAATTCAACTAATGATATTAATTGATTGATAGAATTATTTGAAGTATTCTAATGTGATTTTCATTGAGAAATTTTAAGAATTGCGGCTTCTAGAGCAGATTTTAGCATTTTTAAAAAATTAAAAAAAAACTCCCAAGGGTGGGATCATGATGATTTTTGGTGGGAATTTTTCCAAGAAAAAAATTCAACTAATGATATTAATTGATTGGTAGAATTATTTGAAGTATTCTAATGTGATTTTCATTGAGAAATTTTAAGAATTGCGGTTTTTAGAGCAGATTTTGGCATTTTTAAAAAATTAAAAAACTCCCAAGGGTGGGATCATGATGAGTTTTGGTGGGAATTTTTCCAAGAAAAAAATTCAACTAATGATATTAATTGATTGATAGAATTATTTGAAGTATTCTAATGTGATTTTCATTGAGAAATTTTAAGAATTGCGGCTTCTAGAGCAGATTTTGGCATTTTTAAAAAATTAAAAAAAAAACTCCCAAGGGTGGGATCATGATGATTTTTGTGGGAATTTTTCCAAGAAAATAATTCAACTAATGATATTAATTGATTGATAGAATTATTTGAAGTATTCTAATGTGATTTTCATTGAGAAATTTTAAGAATTGCGGCTTCTAGAGCAGATTTTGGCATTTTTAAAAAATTAAAAAAAAAACTCCCAAGGGTGGGATCATGATGATTTTTGTGGGAATTTTTCCAAGAAAATAATTCAACTAATGATATTAATTGATTGATAGAATTATTTGAAGTATTCTAATGTGATTTTCATTGAGAAATTTTAAGAATCGCAGCTTCTAGAGCAGATTTTGGCATTTTTAAAAAATTAAAAAAAAACTCCCAAGGGTGGGATCATGATGATTTTTGGTGGGAATTTTTCCAAGAAACAAATTCAACTAATGATATTAATTGATTGATAGAATTATTTGAGGTATTCTAATGTGATTTTCATTGAGAAATTTTAAGAATTGCGGCTTCTAGAGCAGATTTTAGCATTTTTAAAAAATTAAAAAAAAACTCCCAAGGGTGGGATCATGATGATTTTTGGTGGGAATTTTTCCAAGAAAAAAATTCAACTAATGATATTAATTGATTGGTAGAATTATTTGAAGTATTCTAATGTGATTTTCATTGAGAAATTTTAAGAATTGCGGTTTTTAGAGCAGATTTTGGCATTTTTAAAAAATTAAAAAACTCCCAAGGGTGGGATCATGATGATTTTTGGTGGGAATTTTTCCAAGAAAAAAATTCAACTAATGATATTAATTGATTGGTAGAATTATTTGAAGTAATCTAATATGATTTTCATTGAGAAATTTTAAGAATTGCGGTTTCTAGAGCAGATCTTGGCATTTTTAAAAAATTAAAAAAAAAACTCCCAAGGGTGGGGTCATGATGATTTTTGGTGGGAATTTTTCCAAGAAAAAAATTCAACTAATGATATTAATTGATTGGTAGAATTATTTGAAGTATTCTAATGTGATTTTCATTGAGAAATTTTAAGAATTGCGCTTTCTAGAGCAGATTTTGGCATTTTTAAAAAATTAAAAAAAAACTCCCAAGGGTGGGATCATGATGAGTTTTGGTGGGAATTTTTCCAAGAGAAAAATTCAACTAATGATATTAATTGATTGGTAGAATTATTTGAAGTATTCTAATGTAATTTTCATTGAGAAATTTTAAGATTCGCGGCTTCTAGAGCAGATTTTGGCATTTTTTAAAAATTAAAAAAACTCCCAAGGGTGGGATCATGATGATTTTTGTGGGAATTTTTCCAAGAAAAAAATTCAACTAATGATATTAATTGATTGGTAGAATTATTTGAAGTATTCTAATGTGATTTTCATTGAGAAATTTTAAGAATTGCGGTTTTTAGAGCAGATTTTGGCATTTTTAAAAAATTAAAAAAAAAAACTCCCAAGGGTGGGGTCATGATGATTTTTGGTGGAAATTTTCCCAAGAAAAAAATTCAACTAATGATATTAATTGATTGGTAGAATTATTTGAAGTATTCTAATGTGATTTTCATTGAGAAATTTTAAGAATTGCACTTTCTAGAGCAGATTTTGGCATTTTTAAAAAATTAAAAAAAAACTCCCAAGGGTGGGATCATGATGATTTTTGTGGGAATTTTTCCAAGAAAAAAATTCAACTAATGATATTAATTGATTGGTAGAATTATTTGAAGTATTCTAATGTGATTTTCATTGAGAAATTTTAAGAATTGCGGTTTCTAGAGCAGATCTTGGCATTTTTAAAAAATTAAAAAAAAAACTCCCAAGGGTGGGGTCATGATGATTTTTGGTGGGAATTTTTCCAAGAAAAAAAATCAACTAATGATATTAATTGATTGGTAGAATTATTTGAAGTATTCTAATGTGATTTTCATTGAGAAATTTTAAGAATTGCGGCTTCTAGAGCAGATTTTGTCATTTTTTAAAAATTAAAAAAAACTCCCAAGGGTGGGATCATGATGATTTTTGGTGGGAATTTTTCCAAGAAAAAAATTCAACTAATGATATTAATTGATTGGTAGAATTATTTGAAGTATTCTAATGTGATTTTCATTGAGAAATTTTAAGAATTGCGGTTTCTAAAGCAGATTTTGGCATTTTTAAAAAATTAAAAAAAACTCCCAAGGGTGGGATCATGATGATTTTTGGTGCGAATTTTTCCAAGAAAAAAATTCAACTAATGATATTAATTGATTGGTAGAATTATTTGAAGTATTCTAATGTGATTTTCATTGAGAAATTTTAAGAATTGCGGTTTCTACAGCAGATTTTGGCATTTTTAAAAAATTAAAAAAAACTCCCAAGGGTGGGATCATGATGAGTTTTGGTGGGAATTTTTCCAAGAAAAAAATTCAACTAATGATATTGATTGATTGGTAGAATTATTTGAAGTATTCTAATGTGATTTTCATTGAGAAATTTTAAGAATTGCGGCTTCTAGAGCAGATTTTGGCATATTTAAAAAAAAAAAAAAAAAACTCCCAAGGGTGGGATCATGATGATTTTTGTGGGAATTTTTCCAAGAAAAAAATTCAACTAATGATATTAATTGATTGGTAGAATTATTTGAAGTATTCTAATGTGATTTTCATTGAGAAATTTTAAGAATTGCGGTTTCTAGAGCAGATTTTGGCATTTTTAAAAAATTAAAAAAAAACTCCCAAGGGTGGGATCATGATGATTTTTGGTGGGAATTTTTCCAAGAAACAAATTCAACTAATGATATTAATTGATTGGTAGAATTATTTGAAGTATTCTAATGTGATTTTCATTGAGAAATTTTAAGAATCGCGGCTTCTAGAGCAGATTTTGGCATTTTTAAAAAATTAAAAAAAAACTCCCAAGGGTGGGATCATGATGATTTTTGGTGGGAATTTTTCCAAGAAACAAATTCAACTAATGATATTAATTGATTGATAGAATTATTTGAAGTATTCTAATGTGATTTTCATTGAGAAATTTTAAGAATTGCGGCTTCTAGAGCAGATTTTGGCATTTTTAAAAAATTAAAAAAAAACTCCCAAGGGTGGGATCATGATGATTTTTGGTGGGAATTTTTCCAAGAAAAAAATTCAACTAATGATATTAATTGATTGGTAGAATTATTTGAAGTAATCTAATGTGATTTTCATTGAGAAATTTTCAGAATTGCGGTTTTTAGAGCAGATTTTGGCATTTTTAAAAAATTAAAAAAAAACTCCCAAGAGTGGGATCATGATGAGTTTTGGTGGGAATTTTTCCAAGAAAATAATTCAACTAATGATATTAATTGATTGGTAGAATTATTTGAAGTATTCTAATGTGATTTTCATTGAGAAATTTTAAGAATTGCGGTTTCTAGAGCAGATCTTGGCATTTTTAAAAAATTAAAAAAAAAAACTCCGAAGGGTGGGGTCATGATGATTTTTGGTGGGAATTTTTCCAAGAAAAAAATTCAACTAATGATATTAATTGATTGGTAGAATTATTTGAAGTATTCTAATGTGATTTTCATTGAGAAATTTTAAGAATTGCGGCTTCTAGAGCAGATTTTGGCATTTTTTAAAAATTAAAAAAAAACTCCCAAGGGTGGGATCATGATGATTTTTGTGGGAATTTTTCCAAGAAAAAAAAATCAACTAATGATATTAATTGATTGGCAGAATTATTTGAAGTATTCTAATGTGATTTTCATTGAGAAATTTTAAGAATTGCGGTTTTTAGAGCAGATTTTGGCATTTTTAAAAAATTAAAAAACTCCCAAGGGTGGGATCATGATGATTTTTGTGGGAATTTTTCCAAGAAAATAATTCAACTAATGATATTAATTGATTGATAGAATTATTTGAAGTAATCTAATGTGATTTTCATTGAGAAATTTTAAGAATTGCGGTTTTTAGAGCAGATTTTGGCATTTTTAAAAAATTAAAAAAAAAACTCCCAAGAGTGGGATCATGATGAGTTTTGGTGGGAATTTTTCCAAGAAAAAAATTCAACTAATGATATTAATTGATTGGTAGAATTATTTGAAGTATTCTAATGTGATTTTCATTGAGAAATTTTAAGATTCGCGGCTTCTAGAGCAGATTTTGGCATTTTTTAAAAATTAAAAAAAACTCCCAAGGGTGGGATCATGATGATTTTTGTGGGAATTTTTCCAAGAAAAAAATTCAACTAATGATATTAATTGATTGGTAGAATTATTTGAAGTATTCTAATGTGATTTTCATTGAGAAATTTTAAGAATTGCGATTTCTAGAGCAGATCTTGGCATTTTTAAAAAATTAAAAAAAAAACTCCCAAGGGTGGGGTCATGATGATTTTTGGTGGGAATTTTTCCAAGAAAAAAATTCAACTAATGATATTAATTGATTGGTAGAATTATTTGAAGTATTCTAATGTGATTTTCATTGAGAAATTTTAAGAATTGCGGCTTCTAGAGCAGATTTTGGCATTTTTTAAAAATTAAAAAAAACTCCCAAGGGTGGGATCATGATGATTTTTGTGGGAATTTTTCCAAGAAAAAAATTCAACTAATGATATTAATTGATTGATAGAATTATTTGAAGTATTCTAATGTGATTTTCATTGAGAAATTTTAAGAATTGCGGCTTCTAGAGCAGATTTTGGCATTTTTAAAAAATTAAAAAAAAACTCCCAAGGGTGGGGTCATGATGATTTTTGGTGGGAATTTTTCCAAGAAAATAATTCAACTAATGATACTAATTGATTGGTAGAATTATTTGAAGTATTCTAATGTGATTTTCATTGAGAAATTTTAAGAATTGCGCTTTTTAGAGCAGATTTTGGCATTTTTAAAAAATTAAAAAAAACTCCCAAGGGTGGGATCATGATGATTTTTGGTGGGAATTTTTCCAAGAAACAAATTCAACTAATGATATTAATTGATTTATAGAATTATTTGAAGTATTCTAATGTGATTTTCATTGAGAGATTTTAAGAATCGCGGCTTCTAGAGCAGATTTTGGCATTTTTAAAAAATTAAAAAAAACTCCCAAGGGTGGGGTCATGATGATTTTTGGTGGGAATTTTTCTAAGAAAATAATTCAACTAATGATACTAATTGATTGGTAGAATTATTTGAAGTATTCTAATGTGATTTTCATTCAGAAATTTTAAGAATTGCGGTTTCTAGAGCAGATTTTGGCATTTTTAAAAGATTAAAAAAAACTCCCAAGGGTGGGATCATGATGAGTTTTGGTGGGAATTTTTCCAAGAAAAAAATTCAACTAATGATATTAATTGATTGGTAGAATTATTTGAAGTATTCTAATGTGATTTTCATTGAGAAATTTTAAGAATTGCGGCTTCTAGAGCAGATTTTGGCATTTTTAAAAAATTAAAAAAAAAAACTCCCAAGGGTGGGATCACGATGATTTTTGGTGGGAATTTTTCCAAGAAAAAAATTCAACTAATGATATTAATTGATTGATAGAATTATTTGAAGTATTCTAATGTGATTTTCATTGAGAAATTTTAAGAATTGCGGCTTCTAGAGCAGATTTTGGCATTTTTAAAAAATTAAAAAAAAAACTCCCAAGGGTGGGATCATGATGATTTTTGGTGGGAATTTTTCCAAGAAAAAAATTCAACTAATGATACTAATTGATTGGTAGAATTATTTGAAGTATTCTAATGTGATTTTCATTGAGAAATTTTAAGAATTGCGGTTTTTAGAGCAGATTTTGGCATTTTTAAAAAATTAAAAAACTCCCAAGGGTGGGATCATGATGATTTTTGTGGGAATTTTTCCAAGAAAAAAATTCAACTAATGATATTAATTGATTGGTAGAATTATTTGAAGTATTCTAATGTGATTTTCATTGAGAAATTTTAAGAATTGCGGTTTCTAGAGCAGATTTTGGCATTTTTAAAAAATTAAAAAAAAAAACTCCCAAGGGTGGGATCATGATGATTTTTGGTGGGAATTTTTCCGAGAAAAAAATTCAACTAATGATATTAATTGATTGGTAGAATTATTTAAAGTATTCTAATGTGATTTTCATTGAGAAATTTTAAGAATTGCGGTTTCTAGAGCAGAACTTGGCATTTTTAAAAAATCAAAAAAAACTCCCAAGGGTGGGGTCATGATGATTTTTGGTGGGAATTTTTCCAAGAAAAAAATTCAACTAATGATATTAATTGATTGGTAGAATTATTTGAAGTATTCTAATGTGATTTTCATTGAGAAATTTTAAGAATTGCGGCTTCTAGAGCAGATTTTGGCATTTTTTAAAAATTAAAAAAAACTCCCAAGGGTGGGATCATGATGATTTTTGGTGGGAATTTTTCCAAGAAAAAAATTCAACTAATGATATTAATTGATTGATAGAATTATTTGAAGTATTCTAATGTGATTTTCATTGAGAAATTTTAAGAATTGCGGCTTCTAGAGCAGATTTTGGCATTTTTAAAAAATTATAAAAAAACTCCCAAGGGTGGGATCATGATGATTTTTGGTGGGAATTTTTCCAAGAAAAAAATTCAACTAATGATACTAATTGATTGGTAGAATTATTTGAAGTATTCTAATGTGATTTTCATTGAGAAATTTTAAGTATTGCGGTTTTTAGAGCAGATTTTGGCATTTTTAAAAAATTAAAAAACTCCCAAGGGTGGGATCATGATGATTTTTGTGGGAATTTTTCCAAGAAAAAAATTCAACTAATGATATTAATTGATTGGTAGAATTATTTGAAGTATTCTAATGTGATTTTCATTGAGAAATTTTAAGAATTGCGGTTTCTAGAGCAGATTTTGGCATTTTTAAAAAATTAAAAAAAAAACTCCCAAGGGTGGGATCATGATGATTTTTGGTGGGAATTTTTCCGAGAAAAAAATTCAACTAATAATATTAATTGATTGGTAGAATTATTTAAAGTATTCTAATGTGATTTTCATTGAGAAATTTTAAGAATTGCGGTTTCTAGAGCAGATCTTGGCATTTTTAAAAAATTAAAAAAAAAACTCCCAAGGGTGGGGTCATGATGATTTTTGGTGGGAATTTTTCCAAGAAAAAAATTCAACTAATGATATTAATTGATTGGTAGAATTATTTGAAGTATTCTAATGTGATTTTCATTGAGAAATTTTAAGAATTGCGGCTTCTAGAGCAGATTTTGGCATTTTTTAAAAATTAAAAAAAACTCCCAAGGGTGGGATCATGATGATTTTTGTGGGAATTTTTCCAAGAAAAATATTCAACTAATGATATTAATTGATTGATAGAATTATTTGAAGTATTCTAATGTGATTTTCATTGAGAAATTTTAAGAATTGCGGCTTCTAGAGCAGATTTTGGCATTTTTTAAAAATTAAAAAAAAACTCCCAAGGGTGGGATCATGATGATTTTTGTGGGAATTTTTCCAAGAAAAAAATTCAACTAATGATATTAATTGATTGGTAGAATTATTTGAAGTATTCTAATGTGATTTTCATTGAGAAATTTTAAGAATTGCGGTTTCTAGAGCAGATTTTGGCATTTTTAAAAAATTAAAAAAAAAAACTCCCAAGAGTGGGATCATGATGATTTTTGGTGGGAATTTTTCCAAGAAACAAATTCAACTAATGATATTAATTGATTGATAGAATTATTTGAAGTATTCTAATGTGATTTTCATTGAGAAATTTTAAGAATTGCGGCTTCTAGAGCAGATTTTGGCATTTTTAAAAAATTAAAAAAAAAACTCCCAAGGGTGGGATTGTTGTGACGCATTTTATGCATCACAACTCGGTTTTCAAATATTCATGATCGCGCTGGTTCTTTCGTGAAATATCAAGAAGAGACATGATAGATCATGTCTAGCGCCGCGAGAGTTTTCTATCCAATTATCCTTACGAAATTTATAGCCCAGAGACAAAGTAACATCTTAAGCCATTAGGCAGGTGTTCGTAAGATCACGATGGGCGAGATATGAGTGACCAAAAAGGGGATGCATTTGTTGGCTTAATTAAGCAAACAAAGGCATCCTCTATTCCTGGAAAACTCGTAAAGTGGGTGATCTATGGTGACAAGCTTTTAAGATTACTTTCTCTTCGAGAGGGTCGTAAAATAAGAGCTCGCGCCAAGAAAGCCATAAAATCCTGAAAAGAAATAGGGACAAAGATAACAAAGATCAAAAAGGTGTGTGGTCCTCGGTCATCTCAATTAAGCATCCCCTTTCTTAAGGATATAGAAAGTGTTGGAGAAAACTCTAGAGATAGCGAAAGTGGATAGTTGGATATTTTTATAGGCACTTAACGATCGTCTCCAGACGATCGTTATCTAGAGGTTCGTCCTGAATCACTAATTGGACACCTTCCCACGGGAAATAATGTCGAATAGAATTAGGGTGCGAGTGGAGGATTTCAGTATAAAAAGAGTAGCTAGATTCAAGAGGTTGGTTCAGTCACTGTGTAAACGTGGCCCATGCCATTGGGCAGTGTAATAATCTTCCTTAATAAAAAGTATAGAAACTCAAAAAATAGTGTATTTGTGAAACAACATCAACTGGATCCAGTCCAGAGGCAACAAGGTGGCCTCAATTGGGGTCACCACATTTGGTGTTTTCGCCCGGGATCGAGAGTTGATTCTGATGTGAATCAACGCAGAAATTCAGCAGAGGATCCAGAAGTTTGACCAGTCATTGTCTGAAGCCAATCACCATCACCAGGAAAACAACCTGAGGTCGGAATTCGCGGGCAGATAGATGTCCAATGAATCTCGAATCCTGGAACTACGAAACCGGGAGGTTGTGTGTGAGAACGCGTCAATTGAGAGAAAAAACGAGAAATCGTGCCAAGAAACTCCAGAGGAGGAGAGACCGTCGGTACTTCACTTCCCTATTGTCAAGAGGCAGCCAGAGAGAAATACTCTCCAACATTCCCCGCTGAGGAGATAAAAAAAAACAATGTTTCGCACTCCAATCAAACCTTACATTACGAAAATGGATACAGCAGACAACGATAATCATCGATCTGAGTCATCTTCGCCGGAAGATTTCCTAAACGCACTTCAAAGTTCTGAGGAAGAAACTGAGAGAGATCAACAAGATACTCCACAGAAGATAAGTTCTATTCTACACCCACCAGATTTCACAATGAAGATGGAGAACGAAATGGTAACTTCCCCTCAAAAACCCCACTTTATCAGCTTGGACCAGAGAGTAGCCTCACTTCCTGAATTAACTTGTAAGTCCATCAAATTATTTTTTACAGTCGCAGATTTAATTTACAATTTATATAAAATTAAGAATGATCCTAAATTAGATGAATATTTTACTTCACTCCTTTGGAGCAAAATAAGTGTTGAAATTTTTGAAAGGATCTGTAACTCTGATGCATTGTCAAATTATAAAAATTTTAAAAAATATGTAATGAGTGAAGTGCATAAAAATATTATTGGTGTGGACGAAGCTAGGGAAAATCTTTATACTTGTCAAAAAGAGACAAAAGAGAGTTTTAAAGAATTTGGAAAAAGAATTCAGGAATGTCTTGATTTAGCAACAAAAGCGTATGAATCTGAGTTCGGGCAATATCTTGTTCCCGAAAATATTAAACAATCTCTGATTACTATAGCAATTGAATCATTCACCCGTGCGATACCAGATCCAGAAATAAGAGTATTAATTCGCGCCGAAAAACATGAAAATTTGGAGAACATAATCATTTTAACTGAAAATCGTCTCAGAAGAGCGGGTTATGTGGTAAATGGAAACGAAATAAATAATATTCCCTATCAAAGATTTTTCGCGCATAATACAGAAAATATTGCAAATAATGAAATTAATGAATCCCATTCCCATCTTAAAATTCTAAATAATATTGATCACGATCGTAATTTTACTCCGAATATATTTGGTAATTCCAATCAATATAATTTTCATTCAAATGCAAGAAACAACCGGAACAATCAGAAATATTCAATCTTTTTCCCAAAACCTTCTTGTAATAATCAACAATATCCCCTATCAAACTCTAACAAAATGACTCGAAAAAACACTCAGAGAAATTTCTTTCAACAACCATCTAATCTTAATGACAATAACTCTGCCATAAAAATAGGAGATGCCTATATGAATTATGAAAATCCGTGCGGGAAAACCTGGTTGTCGACAAATTCACCAGTAATTTTTGAAGACGATTATTCTCATTCATCATTAAATCAAATTAATAAAAATATTCCTTTAAATATGTGCACCTGTCAGCTGGGAACATATTATTAATATTAAAGAGTAAAAGAACGACTCGAAAACTAAAAAAAAAACAATAAAAAAAAACATTCATAAATTTAATGAAAATGTGAAAATGGCACCAGTTTTATCAATTTTTATTACACGGATACATAAAACGAATTAACTCCAAATTTATTAAATTCTATGAATCTCATTTGTCCATCCGTATTAAAAACAAATTCTCTAAATAAAAGTACAAGAACATTTCCACTAAAAAAAAATAGGATTATTTAATGCGTGTTAATGATTATTCAATTATTTTTGTACAAATGAGCATATTTTACTAACTGGATATTAGTTATATTATGATAGTAAAACGGGACGTTATACTTTATTTCAACTAATAGCAATTGTATCCGTGTACGACCAACAATTTCTCTAAAAAACAAGGTAAATAAATCAATACTTAAATAAATAAAATAAAATAAAATAAAAATCCGTTAAATTAATTCAAACTCTTGAAACTCTTAAGAGAATCTTTTCAAATATTTTTAGGAAATGAAAAAAAAAGCAAACACATAAAAGTGTATTCGTAAAATATCACAAAAATAAATATTTACAAAAAAAAAAAAGATTAGTGGTAAATTGAAAATAATTGTTTCTAATATTCAGAAACATATCCTAATGAATTGAATACTTTTACAAATACATTTGATAAGAACCTTTTAGAGGAACAAAACTAACTAAGAAGCAATTAAATTCATACTTGATAAAAATAAAATGAAAAATATTTTAAATCAATCAAAAATTTTAATTAAACGACAAACTCCTTCAAATTAATAAAATCTTATAAAAATGTAGTACATGGGTAATGGATAACCTGAAGGAAATTTAATTTAATTTTGAAAATACTTCCTTTCTACTAAAACCGTTTGATAATCACACACACATTCTTAAACAAAGACAGAAAGAAGTCTCCATCACCTACAAAAAAAAAAATAATTTGAAAAACAATTTTGAAATTCGTAAACGGTAATTTCGACGCAAAGAAAATAATACTATGGATAAAACTCCTAATGATTTAATTAAAAATTCTGAACGAAGGAATCAGTTAAGGTATTCTAAAAGATAATTTATGAAATCTTATAACAAAACAAATTTTCTGAGAATGTCTTTCGCTAAGGACATAATTATATTAACTTTTTTATACAATTCAATCTCTAAAATTTATTGTTCTTCCAAACTATTTGCGTATTTAAGTTTATTATAAACTAGTGCGCATACACTGCCATTTTAATTTGGAACAGTGTGTATTACACACTGCGTAAGATGCGCCGAATAATCCATTAGCGACCAAACTACATATTCGTTTCTTATCATTTTCTTCCCACTATTACTTTAGCTGTGCCAGAAAATAAAATTATTTAGTTCAATCTAAAGTCAATATCGCTATTAAATGATTAACGTCAAAGGATTTAAAAAATATATATTCAATAAAAAAAAAATTTAGTTTTATTCTCATCTTTATTCAAAAAGGATTCTGATATTATTATTCGCAGGGTTATCTAAAACCAAATAAATGGAAATACGCAAAATATTGAAAACGATTTTAAATTTAAAACGAATTATTATTTCAGAAAGATTTAATAACTGATCCATTTAAAACTCAATTTTTAAATAACTATCCAATTCAACAAATAGATCAAATACCAATGGCATATTTCGAGAAAATCTCCCACCACTTCAACTATCAGATTGAAAATTCAAGGATATATTTAATGTACCTCGTTCGTTAAAAGATTTTAGAAACAAGAACGACAAAAAATATTAAATTGGTAAAAAGAAAATAAAATTGGAAAATTTACAGTATAATTTTAATTACTTCGTATTTTTGGTAACAAAATATTATCAACTTATAACATTTCACATACTACTTATTACACTTTTATTTCCTATACATTAAATTTAAAACTTAATTATTTTTTCAAAAAATAACAAATTATCAAAAATTGAAATTATTAGAAGAAATTTCCTAGCAAGTAATAGTAGAGGAATTTTCAAGAAGAAATTTAAAAAAAAAAATGCAAAATTACGAAATGAATTGAAGCTATAAATCTAAAGAAAACTTGAAGAAATCTTGAAATTACTTGATAAGAATGTCAAAAGACTTTCCTGTCAAAATTCGAAGTCGAATATTCCTGCTGAGTACATTCTCCTGGACGATGCGAACTGATAACAGTCAGTTTCAATCGGCATGATAATGTAAGAAACCGCCATTTGACGATTAAGTCAGTGTGAGAAATGGCGTGTTAAAAAGCCCCGTCATTTGACATTTAGTCAGTGTGGAAGTGACGGGATAATATAGGGCACCGCCATTTGACTTTTAGTCAGTGTGTGAGGTGGCGAGATAGTATAGTATCGTGTTGCCCGAGGGCTACTATGGAGGTCAAAGGACATTCAGGCCCTCATTTTATATATATGTAATAGATATTTATAAACATAAATATATGCATATATATGCCTTAAAAAAACTAAGGAGGACAAAACGTGATATATGACACTTTAAGTCTCGTATTGCGTTTTTCCAGAGTTTTCTGTGAGAATAAAAATACCTCACAGACAACAGACAACAAAATAAAAGTAGGAAATTGACAGATGATGACAGGAAACATTCATAATTTTTATAATGAAATTCTGAATTAGAAAATAAGAATTCACAGGACGCTCAATGAATCAAGTAATAGGGCTTCTAGCTCTATAATGAAAGTGTCCGAATTCGGATGTCGATTACGTCACCAAGAATTCTCTGGCGTTAAAGGTATTCGAATTAAGCGGTCTTCAGACTAGAGGTTTAGCCCAATTCCCAAAGGTCTCAAGGCCTAAATAACGAACAATTGTATTGGTGTTTGAAAACCTAATAGGTCACTTATCTTTGTTAGTCCAATCCTCAGTTACATTTTTCCAAAAAGTCGTGAGTAATAAGAAATTAAACAGTTAAGCCATATATCTAAGCCTTAGGTCTGAAGCTCGTATTACATTCAGTGAACTCTACTGTACTTGATTCTATAGGGTATGGGATTGGCAACCCCATATAAGAAAAGAACATTATTGCTTATTTTCAAAATGCTTTTGCGCAAAAGTCTGCACAGTAGAATCAGAAACAGATTACAACGATAATCGTTAGTTTGTTTTTTCTTTACCACGATTGTTCTTGTAGAGTTACTCGAATATGTATTTCAGTAAAATTCGTAATCTGAAAATTACACAGTTTTCAGTCAAATGTGTTCAAATTACGTAAATGTGTTTCAGTACACATGATTACATATTTCATGAAAAATTTGCAATGAAAGTCATGGTAAAAAGGGTGAACATTTTTTACTGTGTATAGTTCCTTTATGGAATATTGCGTTAGCATTATTATTATTATTATTTGTTTTTTTATCATTAAGAATCCACTACATATTTAAAGAAGACATTACTAAAAGGTGAAATCACATTGCTCTAACTCAGATACAATACGCACAAGACAAATAAGAAAAGAAAATAATAACTACACTACGAAAACCTCGAAACTGAAAATGAATTACCATAGAAAAAAAATAAAATAAATCAAATATATATTTTAAAATATTTTAAAAGACATAAATAAAAACAATAATAATATTGTCTAGAAAAAAGTTTTACATAAAAAAAATCACAATAAAACGATGTATACTTTAATAGTATATATTTAAGAATGAGGATCATTCTTCCATAAGGGGGAAGGAGGTCCTCTGGGACCCTAACATATTGTAATGAAAACTTAATACAATTATTAATATCAGCATAATCAAAATCATTACGATAAAAACAATATTGATCTTTACAACCTTATTCAAAAAACTATTTGATTAAAATTATATCCAACAGAGATATATTTTAGATTTCAAAATTGAGTTAGCAGTTAATCACACACCAAGGCTCTTTAGAGTAGCCCTCTTAGTTTTGTCCAACAATCTCAACTCCACCCTTATAGAATTTAATAATTCAATAGTGAATTCAAAAAATTTAAAAACAGGTTAAATACAATCATCCAAATTAGCTTAAGAATAAATTCATGTAAAACATATACCCAACCTCTAATGTTCACGCAGTCTATCAATATGTCTTGCAAAAGTTGATTAATACTTGCATTTTCAAAAATAAATAATGTAACTTAAAATATATTTGAACATAAAAACAGAATTAAAAAAAGGATATTCCAGAAAAAAAAAAAAACAAATAATACTAAAAATTGTAAGCTAATCTTCTTTTCAAAAAACATTGTTAGTATTAAGAATATCACATTACCATTATGTAATCGACATTATTTCCTATCACCCCCATAAGCTTCCTTTTTCTCAGGGGAAAGGAATGTTGTGACGCATTTTATGCATCACAACTCGGTTTTCAAATATTCATGATCGCGCTGGTTCTTTCGTGAAATATCAAGAAGAGACATGATAGATCATGTCTAGCGCCGCGAGAGTTTTCTATCCAATTATCCTTACGAAATTTATAGCCCAGAGACAAAGTAACATCTTAAGCCATTAGGCAGGTGTTCGTAAGATCACGATGGGCGAGATATGAGTGACCAAAAAGGGGATGCATTTGTTGGCTTAATTAAGCAAACAAAGGCATCCTCTATTCCTGGAAAACTCGTAAAGTGGGTGATCTATGGTGACAAGCTTTTAAGATTACTTTCTCTTCGAGAGGGTCGTAAAATAAGAGCTCGCGCCAAGAAAGCCATAAAATCCTGAAAAGAAATAGGGACAAAGATAACAAAGATCAAAAAGGTGTGTGGTCCTCGGTCATCTCAATTAAGCATCCCCTTTCTTAAGGATATAGAAAGTGTTGGAGAAAACTCTAGAGATAGCGAAAGTGGATAGTTGGATATTTTTATAGGCACTTAACGATCGTCTCCAGACGATCGTTATCTAGAGGTTCGTCCTGAATCACTAATTGGACACCTTCCCACGGGAAATAATGTCGAATAGAATTAGGGTGCGAGTGGAGGATTTCAGTATAAAAAGAGTAGCTAGATTCAAGAGGTTGGTTCAGTCACTGTGTAAACGTGGCCCATGCCATTGGGCAGTGTAATAATCTTCCTTAATAAAAAGTATAGAAACTCAAAAAAATAGTGTATTTGTGAAACAACATCAACTGGATCCAGAGGCAACAAGGTGGCCTCAATTGGGGTCACCACAGGATCATGATGATTTTTGGTGGGAATTTTTCCAAGAAAAAAAATTCAACTAATGATATTAATTGATTGGTAGAATTATTTGAAGTATTCTAATGTGATTTTCATTGAGAAATTTTAAGAATTGCGGTTTCTAGAGCAGATTTTGGCATTTTTTAAAAATTAAAAAAAACTCCCAAGGGTGGGATCATGATGATTTTTGGTGGGAATTTTTCCAAGAAAAAAATTCAACTAATGATATTAATTGATTGGTAGAATTATTTGAAGTATTCTAATGTGATTTTCATTGAGAAATTTTAAGAATTGCGGTTTCTAGAGCAGATTTTGACATTTTTAAAAAATTAAAAAAAAAACTCCCAAGGGTGGGATCATGATGATTTTTGTGGGAATTTTTCCAAGAAAAAAATTCAACTAATGATATTAATTGATTGATAGAATTATTTGAAGTATTCTAATGTGATTTTCATTGAGAAATTTTAAGAATTGCGGCTTCTAGAGCAGATTTTGGCATTTTTTAAAAATTAAAAAAAACTCCCAAGGGTGGGATCATGATGATTTTTGGTGGGAATTTTTCCAAGAAAAAAATTCAACTAATGATATTAATTGATTGGTAGAATTATTTGAAGTATTCTAATGTGATTTTCATTGAGAAATTTTAAGAATTGCGGTTTCTAGAGCAGATTTTGGCATTTTTAAAAAATTAAAAAAAACTCCCAAGGGTGGGATCATGATGAGTTTTGGTGGGAATTTTTCCAAGAAAAAAATTCAACTAATGATATTAATTGATTGGTAGAATTATTTGAAGTATTCTAATGTGATTTTCATTGAGAAATTTTAAGAATTGCGGTTTCTAGAGCAGATTTTAGCATATTTAAAAAAATAAAAAAAAACTCCCTAGTGTGGGATCATGATGATTTTTGTGGGAATTTTTCCAAGAAAAGAATTCAACTAATGATATTAATTGATTGGTAGAATTATTTGAAGTATTCTAATGTGATTTTCATTGAGAAATTTTAAGAATTGCGGTTTCTAGAGCAGATTTTGGCATTTTTAAAAAATTAAAAAAAAACTCCCAAGGGTGGGATCATGATGATTTTTGGTGGGAATTTTTCCACGAAAAAAATTCAACTAATGATATTAATTGATTGGTAGAATTATTTGAAGTATTCTAATGTGATTTTCATTGAGAAATTTTAAGAATTGCGGTTTCTAGAGCAGATTTTGGCATTTTTAAAAAATTAAAAAAAAACTCCCAAGGGTGGGATCATGATGATTTTTGGTGGGAATTTTTCCAAGAAACAAATTCAACTAATGATATTAATTGATTGGTAGAATTATTTGAAGTATTCTAATGTGATTTTCATTGAGAAATTTTAAGAATTGCGGCTTCTAGAGCAGATTTTGGCATTTTTTAAAAATTAAAAAAAACTCCCAAGGGTGGGATCATGATGATTTTTGGTGGGAATTTTTCCAAGAAAAAAATTCAACTAATGATATTAATTGATTGGTAGAATTATTTGAAGTATTCTAATGTGATTTTCATTGAGAAATTTTAAGAATTGCGGTTTCTAGAGCAGATTTTGGCATTTTCAAAAAATTAAAAAAAACTCCCAAGGGTGGGATCATGATGATTTTTGTGGGAATTTTTCCAAGAAAAAAATTCAACTAATGGTATTAATTGATTGGTAGAATTATTTGAAGTATTCTAATGTGATTTTCATTGAGAAATTTTAAGAATTGCGGTTTCTAGAGCAGATTTTGGCATTTTTAAAAAATTAAAAAAAAACTCCCAAGGGTGGGATCATGATGATTTTTGTGGGAATTTTTCCAAGAAAAAAATTCAACTAATGATATTAATTGATTGGTAGAATTATTTGAAGTATTCTAATGTGATTTTCATTGAGAAATTTTAAGAATTGCGGTTTCTAGAGCAGATTTTGGCATTTTTTAAAAATTAAAAAAAACTCCCAAGGGTGGGATCATGATGATTTTTGGTGGGAATTTTTCCAAGAAAAAAATTCAACTAATGATATTAATTGATTGGTAGAATTATTTGAAGTATTCTAATGTGATTTTCATTGAGAAATTTTAAGAATTGCGGTTTCTAGAGCAGATTTTGGCATTTTTAAAAAATTAAAAAAAAACTCCCAAGGGTGGGATCATGATGATTTTTGGTGGGAATTTTTCCAAGAAAAAAAATTCAACTAATGATATTAATTGATTGGTAGAATTATTTGAAGTATTCTAATGTGATTTTCATTGAGAAATTTTAAGAATTGCGGTTTCTAGAGCAGATTTTGGCATTTTTTAAAAATTAAAAAAAACTCCCAAGGGTGGGATCATGATGATTTTTGGTGGGAATTTTTCCAAGAAAAAAATTCAACTAATGATATTAATTGATTGGTAGAATTATTTGAAGTATTCTAATGTGATTTTCATTGAGAAATTTTAAGAATTGCGGTTTCTAGAGCAGATTTTGGCATTTTTAAAAAATTAAAAAAAAAACTCCCAAGGGTGGGATCATGATGATTTTTGTGGGAATTTTTCCAAGAAAAAAATTCAACTAATGATATTAATTGATTGATAGAATTATTTGAAGTATTCTAATGTGATTTTCATTGAGAAATTTTAAGAATTGCGGCTTCTAGAGCAGATTTTGGCATTTTTTAAAAATTAAAAAGAGCTCCCAAGGGTGGGATCATGATGATTTTTGGTGGGAATTTTTCCAAGAAAAAAATTCAACTAATGATATTAATTGATTGGTAGAATTATTTGAAGTATTCTAATGTGATTTTCATTGAGAAATTTTAAGAATTGCGGTTTCTAGAGCAGATTTTGGCATTTTTTAAAAATTAAAAAAAAATCCCAAGGGTGGGATCATGATGAGTTTTGGTGGGAATTTTTCCAAGAAAAAAATTCAACTAATGATATTAATTGATTGGTAGAATTATTTGAAGTATTCTAATGTGATTTTCATTGAGAAATTTTAAGAATTGCGGCTTCTAGAGCAGATTTTGGCATTTTTAAAAAATTAAAAAAAAACTCTCAAGGGTGGGATCATGATGATTTTTGTGGGAATTTTTCCAAGAAAAAAATTCAACTAATGATATTAATTGATTGATAGAATTATTTGAAGTATTCTAATGTGATTTTCATTGAGAAATTTTAAGAATTGCGGTTTCTAGAGCAGATTTTGGCATTTTTAAAAAATTAAAAAAAAACTCCCAAGGGTGGGATCATGATGATTTTTGTGGGAATTTTTCCAAGAAAATAATTTAACTAATGATATTAATTGATTGGTAGAATTATTTGAAGTATTCTAATGTGATTTTCATTGAGAAATTTTAAGAATTGCGGTTTCTAGAGCAGATTTTGGCATTTTTAAAAAATTAAAAAAAAACTCCCAAGGGTGGGATCATGATGATTTTTGGTGGGAATTTTTCCAAGAAAAAAATTCAACTAATGATATTAATTGATTGGTAGAATTATTTGAAGTATTCTAATGTGATTTTCATTGAGAAATTTTAAGAATTGCGGCTTCTAGAGCAGATTTTGGCATTTTTAAAAAATTAAAAAAAAACTCCCAAGGGTGGGGTCATGATGATTTTTGGTGGGAATTTTTCCAAGAAAATAATTCAACTAATGATATTAATTGATTGGTAGAATTATTTGAAGTATTCTAATGTGATTTTCATTGAGAAATTTTAAGAATTGCGCTTTTTAGAGCAGATTTTGGCATTTTTAAAAAATTAAAAAAAACTCCCAAGGGTGGGATCATGATGATTTTTGGTGGGAATTTTTCCAAGAAAAAAATTCAACTAATGATATTAATTGATTGGTAGAATTATTTGAAGTATTCTAATGTGATTTTCATTGAGAAATTTTAAGAATTGCGGTTTTTAGAGCAGATTTTGGCATTTTTAAAAAATTAAAAAAAAACTCCCAAGAGTGGGATCATGATGAGTTTTGGTGGGAATTTTTCCAAGAAAAAAAATCAACTAATGATATTAATTGATTGGTAGAATTATTTGAAGTATTCTAATGTGATTTTCATTGAGAAATTTTAAGAATCGCGGCTTCTAGAGCAGATTTGGGGACTTTTTAAAAATTAAAAAAAACTCCCAAGGGTGGGATCATGATGATTTTTGGTGGGAATTTTTCCAAGAAAAAAATTCAACTAATGATATTAATTGATTGGTAGAATTATTTGAAGTATTCTAATGTGATTTTCATTGAGAAATTTTAAGAATTGCGGTTTTTAGAGCAGATTTTGGCATTTTTAAAAAATTAAAAAACTCCCAAGGGTGGGATCATGATGATTTTTGTGGGAATTTTTCCAAGAAAATAATTCAACTAATGATATTAATTGATTGGTAGAATTATTTGAAGTATTCTAATGTGATTTTCATTGAGAAATTTTAAGAATCGCGGTTTCTAGAGCAGATTTTGGCATTTTTAAAAAATTAGAAAAAAACTCCCAAGGGTGGAATCATGATGATTTTTGGTGGGAATTTTTCCAAGAAAAAAATTCAACTAATGATATTAATTGATTGGTAGAATTATTTGAAGTATTCTAATGTGATTTTCATTGAGAAATTTTAAGAATCGCGGCTTCTAGAGCAGATTTTGGGACTTTTTAAAAATTAAAAAAAACTCCCAAGGGTGGGATCATGATGATTTTTGGTGGGAATTTTTCCAAGAAAAAAATTCAACTAATGATATTAATTGATTGGTAGAATTATTTGAAGTATTCTAATGTGATTTTCATTGAGAAATTTTAAGAATTGCGGTTTTTAGAGCAGATTTTGGCATTTTTAAAAAATTAAAAAAAAAACTCCCAAGAGTGGGATCATGATGAGTTTTGGTGGGAATTTTTCCAAGAAAAAAATTCAACTAATGATATTAATTGATTGGTAGAATTATTTGAAGTATTCTAATGTGATTTTCATTGAGAAATTTTAAGAATTGCGGTTTCTAGAGCAGATTTTGGCATTTTTAAAAAATTAAAAAAAAACTCCCAAGGGTGGGATCATGATGATTTTTGGTGGGAATTTTTCCAAGAAAATAATTCAACTAATGATATTAATTGATTGGTAGAATTATTTGAAGTATTCTAATGTGATTTTCATTGAGAAATTTTAAGAATTGCGGTTTCTAGAGCAGATTTTGGCATTTTTAAAAAATTAAAAAAAAAACTCCCAACGGTGGGATCATGATGATTTTTGGTGGGAATTTTTCCAAGAAAAAAATTCAACTAATGATATTAATTGATTGGTAGAATTATTTGAAGTATTCTAATGTGATTTTCATTGAGAAATTTTAAGAATTGCGGTTTCTATAGCAGATTTTGTCATTTTCAAAAAATTAAAAAAAAACTCCGAAGGGTGGGATCATGATGATTTTTGGTGGGAATTTTTCCACGAAAAAAATTCAACTAATGATATTAATTGATTGGTAGAATTATTTGAAGTATTCTAATGTGATTTTCATTGAGAAATTTTAAGAATTGCGGTTTCTAGAGCAGATTTTGGCATTTTTAAAAAATTAAAAAAAAAACTCCGAAGGGTGGGATCATGATGATTTTTGGTGGGAATTTTTCCAAGAAAAAAATTCAACTAATGATATTAATTGATTGGTAGAATTATTTGAAGTATTCTAATGTGATTTTCATTGAGAAATTTTAAGAATTGCGGTTTCTAGAGCAGATTTTGTCATTTTCAAAAAATTAAAAAAAAACTCCCAACGGTGGGATCATGATGATTTTTGGTGGGAATTTTTCCAAGAAAAAAATTCAACTAATGATATTAATTGATTGGTAGAATTATTTGAAGTATTCTAATGTGATTTTCATTGAGAAATTTTAAGAATTGCGGTTTCTAGAGCAGATCTTGGCATTTTTAAAAAATTAAAAAAAAAACTCCCAAGGGTGGGATCATGATGATTTTTGGTGGGAATTTTTCCAAGAAAAAAATTCAACTAATGATATTAATTGATTGGTAGAATTATTTGAAGTATTCTAATGTGATTTTCATTGAGAAATTTTAAGAATTGCGGTTTCTAGAGCAGATTTTGTCATTTTCAAAAAATTAAAAAAAAACTCCCAACGGTGGGATCATGATGATTTTTGGTGGGAATTTTTCCAAGAAAAAAATTCAACTAATGATATTAATTGATTGGTAGAATTATTTGAAGTATTCTAATGTGATTTTCATTGAGAAATTTTAAGAATTGCGGTTTCTAGAGCAGATCTTGGCATTTTTAAAAAATTAAAAAAAAAACTCCCAAGGGTGGGGTCATGATGATTTTTGGTGGGAATTTTTCCAAGAAAAAAATTCAACTAATGATATTAATTGATTGGTAGAATTATTTGAAGTATTCTAATGTGATTTTCATTGAGAAATTTTAAGAATTGCGGCTTCTAGAGCAGATTTTGGCATTTTTTAAAAATTAAAAAAAACTCCCAAGGGTGGGATCATGATGATTTTTGTGGGAATTTTTCCAAGAAAAAAATTCAACTAATGATATTAATTGATTGGTAGAATTATTTGAAGTATTCTAATGTGATTTTCATTGAGAAATTTTAAGAATTGCGGCTTCTAGAGCAGATTTTGGCATTTTTAAAAAATTAAAAAAAAACTCCCAAGGGTGGGGTCATGATGATTTTTGGTGGGAATTTTTCCAAGAAAATAATTCAACTAATGATACTAATTGATTGGTAGAATTATTTGAAGTATTCTAATGTGATTTTCATTGAGAAATTTTAAGAATTGCGCTTTTTAGAGCAGATTTTGGCATTTTTAAAAAATTAAAAAAAACTCCCAAGGGTGGGATCATGATGATTTTTGTGGGAATTTTTCCAAGAAACAAATTCAACTAATGATATTAATTGATTTATAGAATTATTTGAAGTATTCTAATGTGATTTTCATTGAGAAATTTTAAGAATCGCGGCTTCTAGAGCAGATTTTGGCATTTTTAAAAAATTAAAAAAAACTCCCAAGGGTGGGGTCATGATGATTTTTGGTGGGAATTTTTCCAAGAAAATAATTCAACTAATGATACTAATTGATTGGTAGAATTATTTGAAGTATTCTAATGTGATTTTCATTGAGAAATTTTAAGAATTGCGGTTTCTAGAGCAGATTTTGTCATTTTCAAAAAATTAAAAAAAAACTCCCAACGGTGGGATCATGATGATTTTTGGTGGGAATTTTTCCAAGAAAAAAATTCAACTAATGATATTAATTGATTGGTAGAATTATTTGAAGTATTCTAATGTGATTTTCATTGAGAAATTTTAAGAATTGCGGTTTCTAGAGCAGATCTTGGCATTTTTAAAAAATTAAAAAAAAAAACTCCCAAGGGTGGGATCATGATGATTTTTGGTGGGAATTTTTCCAAGAAACAAATTCAACTAATGATATTAATTGATTGATAGAATTATTTGAAGTATTCTAATGTGATTTTCATTGAGAAATTTTAAGAATTGCGGCTTCTAGAGCAGATTTTAGCATTTTTAAAAAATTAAAAAAAAACTCCCAAGGGTGGGATCATGATGATTTTTGGTGGGAATTTTTCCAAGAAAAAAATTCAACTAATGATATTAATTGATTGGTAGAATTATTTGAAGTATTCTAATGTGATTTTCATTGAGAAATTTTAAGAATTGCGGTTTTTAGAGCAGATTTTGGCATTTTTAAAAAATTAAAAAAAACCTCCCAAGGTGGGGTCATGATGATTTTTTTTGGGAATTTTTCCAAGAAAATAATTCAACTAATGATATTAATTGATTGGTAGAATTATTTGAAGTATTCTAATGTGATTTTCATTCAGAAATTTTAAGAATTGCGGTTTCTAAAGCAGATTTTGGCATTTTTAAAAGATTAAAAAAAAACTCCCAAAGGTGGGATCATAATGAGTTTTGTGGGAATTTTTCCAAGAAAAAAATTCAACTAATGATATTAATTGATTGTTAGAATTATTTGAAGTATTGTAATGTGATTTTCATTGAGAAATTTTAAGAATTGCGGTTTCTAGAGCAGATTTTGGCATTTTTAAAAAATTAAAAAAAAAACTCCCAAGAGTGGGATCATGATGAGTTTTGCTGGGAATTTTTCCAAGAGAAAAATTCAACTAATGATATTAATTGATTGGTAGAATTATTTGAAGTATTCTAATGTGATTTTCATTGAGAAATTTTAAGAATTGCGGTTTCTAGAGCAGATTTTGGCATTTTTAAAAAATAAAAAAAAAACTATCAAGGGTGGGATCATGATGATTTTTGTGGGAATTTTTCCAAGAAAATAATTCAACTAATGATATTAATTGATTGATAGAATTATTTGAAGTATTCTAATGTGATTTTCATTGAGAAATTTTAAGAATTGCGGTTTTTAGAGCAGATTTTGGCATTTTTAAAAAATTGAAAAAAAAACTCCCAAGAGTGGGATCATGATGATTTTTGGTGGGAATTTTTCCAAGAAAAAAATTCAACTAATGATATTAATTGATTGATAGAATTATTTGAAGTATTCTAATGTGATTTTCATTGAGAAATTTTAAGAATTGCGGCTTCTAGAGCAGATTTTGGCATTTTTAAAAAATTAAAAAAAAAACTCCCAAGGGTGGGATCATGATGATTTTTGTGGGAATTTTTCCAAGAAAATAATTCAACTAATGATATTAATTGATTGATAGAATTATTTGAAGTATTCTAATGTGATTTTCATTGAGAAATTTTAAGAATCGCAGCTTCTAGAGCAGATTTTGGCATTTTTAAAAAATTAAAAAAAAAAACTCCCAAGGGTGGGATCATGATGATTTTTGGTGGGAATTTTTCCAAGAAACAAATTCAACTAATGATATTAATTGATTGATAGAATTATTTGAAGTATTCTAATGTGATTTTCATTGAGAAATTTTAAGAATTGCGGCTTCTAGAGCAGATTTTAGCATTTTTAAAAAATTAAAAAAAAACTCCCAAGGGTGGGATCATGATGATTTTTGGTGGGAATTTTTCCAAGAAAAAAATTCAACTAATGATATTAATTGATTGGTAGAATTATTTGAAGTATTCTAATGTGATTTTCATTGAGAAATTTTAAGAATTGCGGTTTTTAGAGCAGATTTTGGCATTTTTAAAAAATTAAAAAACTCCCAAGGGTGGGATCATGATGAGTTTTGGTGGGAATTTTTCCAAGAAAAAAATTCAACTAATGATATTAATTGATTGGTAGAATTATTTGAAGTATTCTAATGTGATTTTCATTGAGAAATTTTAAGAATTGCGGTTTCTAGAGCAGATTTTGGCATTTTTAAAAAATAAAAAAAAAAAACTATCAAGGGTGGGATCATGATGATTTTTGTGGGAATTTTTCCAAGAAAATAATTCAACTAATGATATTAATTGATTGATAGAATTATTTGAAGTATTCTAATGTGATTTTTATTGAGAAATTTTAAGAATTGCGGTTTTTAGAGCAGATTTTGGCATTTTTAAAAAATTGAAAAAAAAACTCCCAAGAGTGGGATCATGATGATTTTTGGTGGGAATTTTTCCAACAAAAAAAATTCAACTAATGATATTAATTGATTGATAGAATTATTTGAAGTATTCTAATGTGATTTTCATTGAGAAATTTTAAGAATTGCGGCTTCTAGAGCAGATTTTGGCATTTTTAAAAAATTAAAAAAAAAACTCCCAAGGGTGGGATCATGATGATTTTTGTGGGAATTTTTCCAAGAAAATAATTCAACTAATGATATTAATTGATTGATAGAATTATTTGAAGTATTCTAATGTGATTTTCATTGAGAAATTTTAAGAATCGCAGCTTCTAGAGCAGATTTTGGCATTTTTAAAAAATTAAAAAAAAACTCCCAAGGGTGGGATCATGATGATTTTTGGTGGGAATTTTTCCAAGAAACAAATTCAACTAATGATATTAATTGATTGATAGAATTATTTGAGGTATTCTAATGTGATTTTCATTGAGAAATTTTAAGAATTGCGGCTTCTAGAGCAGATTTTAGCATTTTTAAAAAATTAAAAAAAAACTCCCAAGGGTGGGATCATGATGATTTTTGGTGGGAATTTTTCCAAGAAAAAAATTCAACTAATGATATTAATTGATTGGTAGAATTATTTGAAGTATTCTAATGTGATTTTCATTGAGAAATTTTAAGAATTGCGGTTTCTAGAGCAGATTTTGGCATTTTTAAAAAATTAAAAAAAAAAACTCCCAAGGGTGGGATCATGATGAGTTTTGGTGGGAATTTTTCCAAGAGAAAAATTCAACTAATGATATTAATTGATTGGTAGAATTATTTGAAGTATTCTAATGTGATTTTCATTGAGAAATTTTAAGATTCGCGGCTTCTAGAGCAGATTTTGGCATTTTTTAAAAATTAAAAAAAACTCCCAAGGGTGGGATCATGATGATTTTTGTGGGAATTTTTCCAAGAAAAAAATTCAACTAATGATATTAATTGATTGGTAGAATTATTTGAAGTATTCTAATGTGATTTTCATTGAGAAATTTTAAGAATTGCGGTTTCTAGAGCAGATTTTGGCATTTTTAAAAAATTAAAAAAAAAACTCCCAAGGGTGGGGTCATGATGATTTTTGGTGGAAATTTTCCCAAGAAAAAAATTCAACTAATGATATTAATTGATTGGTAGAATTATTTGAAGTATTCTAATGTGATTTTCATTGAGAAATTTTAAGAATTGCACTTTCTAGAGCAGATTTTGGCATTTTTAAAAAATTAAAAAAAAACTCCCAAGGGTGGGATCATGATGATTTTTGTGGGAATTTTTCCAAGAAAAAAATTCAACTAATGATATTAATTGATTGGTAGAATTATTTGAAGTATTCTAATGTGATTTTCATTGAGAAATTTTAAGAATTGCGGTTTCTAGAGCAGATCTTGGCATTTTTAAAAAATTAAAAAAAAAACTCCCAAGGGTGGGGTCATGATGATTTTTGGTGGGAATTTTTCCAAGAAAAAAAATCAACTAATGATATTAATTGATTGGTAGAATTATTTGAAGTATTCTAATGTGATTTTCATTGAGAAATTTTACGAATTGCGGCTTCTAGAACAGATTTTGGCATTTTTTAAAAATTAAAAAAAACTCCCAAGGGTGGGATCATGATGATTTTTGTGGGAATTTTTCCAAGAAAAAAATTCAACTAATGATATTAATTGATTGGTAGAATTATTTGAAGTATTCTAATGTGATTTTCATTGAGAAATTTTAAGAATTGCGCTTTCTAGAGCAGATTTTGGCATTTTTAAAAAATTAAAAAAAACCTCCCAAGGGTGGGGTCATTATGATTTTTGGTGGGAATTTTTCCAAGAAAATAATTCAACTAATGATATTAATTGATTGGTAGAATTATTTGAAGTATTCTAATGTGATTTTCATTGAGAAATTTTAAGAATTGCGGTTTCTAGAGCAGATTTTGGCATTTTTTAAAAATTAAAAAAAAAACTCCCAAGGGTGGGATCATGATGAGTTTTGGTGGGAATTTTTCCAAGAAAAAAATTCAACTAATGATATTAATTGATTGGTAGAATTATTTGAAGTATTCTAATGTAATTTTCATTGAGAAATTTTAAGAATCGCGGCTTCTAGAGCAGATTTTGTCATTTTTTAAAAATTAAAAAAAACTCCCAAGGGTGGGATCATGATGATTTTTGGTGGGAATTTTTCCAAGAAAAAAATTCAACTAATGATATTAATTGATTGGTAGAATTATTTGAAGTATTCTAATGTGATTTTCATTGAGAAATTTTAAGAATTGCGGTTTCTAAAGCAGATTTTGGCATTTTTAAAAAATTAAAAAAAACTCCCAAGGGTGGGATCATGATGATTTTTGGTGCGAATTTTTCCAAGAAAAAAATTCAACTAATGATATTAATTGATTGGTAGAATTATTTGAAGTATTCTAATGTGATTTTCATTGAGAAATTTTAAGAATTGCGGTTTCTAGAGCAGATTTTGGCATTTTTAAAAAATTAAAAAAAACTCCCAAGGGTGGGATCATGATGAGTTTTGGTGGGAATTTTTCCAAGAAAAAAATTCAACTAATGATATTGATTGATTGGTAGAATTATTTGAAGTATTCTAATGTGATTTTCATTGAGAAATTTTAAGAATTGCGGCTTCTAGAGCAGATTTTGGCATATTTAAAAAAATAAAAAAAAAACTCCCAAGGGTGGGATCATGATGATTTTTGTGGGAATTTTTCCAAGAAAAAAATTCAACTAATGATATTAATTGATTGGTAGAATTATTTGAAGTATTCTAATGTGATTTTCATTGAGAAATTTTAAGAATTGCGGTTTCTAGAGCAGATTTTGGCATTTTTAAAAAATTAAAAAAAAACTCCCAAGGGTGGGATCATGATGATTTTTGGTGGGAATTTTTCCAAGAAACAAATTCAACTAATGATATTAATTGATTGGTAGAATTATTTGAAGTATTCTAATGTGATTTTCATTGAGAAATTTTAAGAATCGCGGCTTCTAGAGCAGATTTTGGCATTTTTAAAAAATTAAAAAAAAACTCCCAAGGGTGGGATCATGATGATTTTTGGTGGGAATTTTTCCAAGAAACAAATTCAACTAATGATATTAATTGATTGATAGAATTATTTGAAGTATTCTAATGTGATTTTCATTGAGAAATTTTAAGAATTGCGGCTTCTAGAGCAGATTTTGGCATTTTTAAAAAATTAAAAAAAAACTCCCAAGGGTGGGATCATGATGATTTTTGGTGGGAATTTTTCCAAGAAAAAAATTCAACTAATGATATTAATTGATTGGTAGAATTATTTGAAGTAATCTAATGTGATTTTCATTGAGAAATTTTAAGAATTGCGGTTTTTAGAGCAGATTTTGGCATTTTTAAAAAATTAAAAAAAAACTCCCAAGAGTGGGATCATGATGAGTTTTGGTGGGAATTTTTCCAAGAAAAAAATTCAACTAATGATATTAATTGATTGGTAGAATTATTTGAAGTATTCTAATGTGATTTTCATTGAGAAATTTTAAGAATTGCGGCTTCTAGAGCAGATTTTGGCATTTTTTAAAAATTAAAAAAAAACTCCCAAGGGTGGGATCATGATGATTTTTGTGGGAATTTTTCCAAGAAAAAAAAATCAACTAATGATATTAATTGATTGGCAGAATTATTTGAAGTATTCTAATGTGATTTTCATTGAGAATTTTTAAGAATTGCGGTTTTTAGAGCAGATTTTGGCATTTTTAAAAAATTAAAAAACTCCCAAGGGTGGGATCATGATGATTTTTGTGGGAATTTTTCCAAGAAAATAATTCAACTAATGATATTAATTGATTGATAGAATTATTTGAAGTAATCTAATGTGATTTTCATTGAGAAATTTTAAGAATTGCGGTTTTTAGAGCAGATTTTGGCATTTTTAAAAAATTAAAAAAAAACTCCCAAGAGTAGGATCATGATGAGTTTTGGTGGGAATTTTTCCAAGAGAAAAATTCAACTAATGATATTGATTGATTGGTAGAATTATTTGAAGTATTCTAATGTGATTTTCATTGAGAAATTTTAAGAATTGCGGCTTCTAGAGCAGATTTTGGCATATTTAAAAAAATAAAAAAAAAAACTCCCAAGGGTGGGATCATGATGATTTTTGTGGGAATTTTTCCAAGAAAAAAATTCAACTAATGATATTAATTGATTGGTAGAATTATTTGAAGTATTCTAATGTGATTTTCATTGAGAAATTTTAAGAATTGCGGTTTCTAGAGCAGATTTTGGCATTTTTAAAAAATTAAAAAAAAACTCCCAAGGGTGGGATCATGATGATTTTTGGTGGGAATTTTTCCAAGAAACAAATTCAACTAATGATATTAATTGATTGGTAGAATTATTTGAAGTATTCTAATGTGATTTTCATTGAGAAATTTTAAGAATCGCGGCTTCTAGAGCAGATTTTGGCATTTTTAAAAAATTAAAAAAAAACTCCCAAGGGTGGGATCATGATGATTTTTGGTGGGAATTTTTCCAAGAAACAAATTCAACTAATGATATTAATTGATTGATAGAATTATTTGAAGTATTCTAATGTGATTTTCATTGAGAAATTTTAAGAATTGCGGCTTCTAGAGCAGATTTTGGCATTTTTAAAAAATTAAAAAAAAACTCCCAAGGGTGGGATCATGATGATTTTTGGTGGGAATTTTTCCAAGAAAAAAATTCAACTAATGATATTAATTGATTGGTAGAATTATTTGAAGTAATCTAATGTGATTTTCATTGAGAAATTTTAAGAATTGCGGTTTTTAGAGCAGATTTTGGCATTTTTAAAAAATTAAAAAAAAACTCCCAAGAGTGGGATCATGATGAGTTTTGGTGGGAATTTTTCCAAGAAAAAAATTCAACTAATGATATTAATTGATTGGTAGAATTATTTGAAGTATTCTAATGTGATTTTCATTGAGAAATTTTAAGAATTGCGGCTTCTAGAGCAGATTTTGGCATTTTTTAAAAATTAAAAAAAAACTCCCAAGGGTGGGATCATGATGATTTTTGTGGGAATTTTTCCAAGAAAAAAAAATCAACTAATGATATTAATTGATTGGCAGAATTATTTGAAGTATTCTAATGTGATTTTCATTGAGAAATTTTAAGAATTGCGGTTTTTAGAGCAGATTTTGGCATTTTTAAAAAATTAAAAAACTCCCAAGGGTGGGATCATGATGATTTTTGTGGGAATTTTTCCAAGAAAATAATTCAACTAATGATATTAATTGATTGATAGAATTATTTGAAGTAATCTAATGTGATTTTCATTGAGAAATTTTAAGAATTGCGGTTTTTAGAGCAGATTTTGGCATTTTTAAAAAATTAAAAAAAAACTCCCAAGAGTGGGATCATGATGAGCTTTGGTGGGAATTTTTCCAAGAGAAAAATTCAACTAATGATATTAATTGATTGGTAGAATTATTTGAAGTATTCTAATGTGATTTTCATTGAGAAATTTTAAGAATTGCGGTTTCTAGAGCAGATTTTGGCATTTTTAAAAAATTAAAAAAAAAACTCCCAAGGGTGGGATCATGATGATTTTTGGTGGGAATTTTTCCGAGAAAAAAATTCAACTAATGATATTAATTGATTGGTAGAATTATTTAAAGTATTCTAATGTGATTTTCATTGAGAAATTTTAAGAATTGCGGTTTCTAGAGCAGATCTTGGCATTTTTAAAAAATTAAAAAAAAAACTCCCAAGGGTGGGGTCATGATGATTTTTGGTGGGAATTTTTCCAAGAAAAAAATTCAACTAATGATATTAATTGATTGGTAGAATTATTTGAAGTATTCTAATGTGATTTTCATTGAGAAATTTTAAGAATTGCGGCTTCTAGAGCAGATTTTGGCATTTTTTAAAAATTAAAAAAAACTCCCAAGGGTGGGATCATGATGATTTTTGGTGGGAATTTTTCCAAGAAAAAAATTCAACTAATGATATTAATTGATTGATAGAATTATTTGAAGTATTCTAATGTGATTTTCATTGAGAAATTTTAAGAATTGCGGTTTCTAGAGCAGATTTTGGCATTTTTAAAAAATTAAAAAAAAAACTCCCAAGGGTGGGATCATGATGATTTTTGGTGGGAATTTTTCCGAGAAAAAAATTCAACTAATAATATTAATTGATTGGTAGAATTATTTAAAGTATTCTAATGTGATTTTCATTGAGAAATTTTAAGAATTGCGGTTTCTAGAGCAGATCTTGGCATTTTTAAAAAATTAAAAAAAAAACTCCCAAGGGTGGGGTCATGATGATTTTTGGTGGGAATTTTTCCAAGAAAAAAATTCAACTAATGATATTAATTGATTGGTAGAATTATTTGAAGTATTCTAATGTGATTTTCATTGAGAAATTTTAAGAATTGCGGCTTCTAGAGCAGATTTTGGCATTTTTTAAAAATTAAAAAAAAACTCCCAAGGGTGGGATCATGATGATTTTTGTGGGAATTTTTCCAAGAAAAATATTCAACTAATGATATTAATTGATTGATAGAATTATTTGAAGTATTCTAATGTGATTTTCATTGAGAAATTTTAAGAATTGCGGCTTCTAGAGCAGATTTTGGCATTTTTTAAAAATTAAAAAAAAAACTCCCAAGGGTGGGATCATGATGATTTTTGGTGGGAATTTTTCCAAGAAACAAATTCAACTAATGATATTAATTGATTGATAGAATTATTTGAAGTATTCTAATGTGATTTTCATTGAGAAATTTTAAGAATTGCGGCTTCTAGAGCAGATTTTGGCATTTTTAAAAAATTAAAAAAAAAACTCCCAAGGGTGGGATCATGATGATTTTTGTGGGAATTTTTCCAAGAAAAAAAATTCAACTAATGATATTAATTGATTGGTAGAATTATTTGAAGTATTCTAATGTGATTTTCATTGAGAAATTTTAAGAATTGCGGTTTCTAAAGCAGATTTTGGCATTTTTTAAAAATTAAAAAAAACTCCCAAGGGTGGGATCATGATGATTTTTGGTGGGAATTTTTCCAAGAAAAAAATTCAACTAATGATATTAATTGGTTGGTAGAATTATTTGAAGTATTCTAATGTGATTTTCATTGAGAAATTTTAAGAATTGCGGTTTCTAGAGCAGATTTTGACATTTTTAAAAAATTAAAAAAAAACTCCCAAGGGTGGGATCATGATGATTTTTGTGGGAATTTTTCCAAGAAAAAAATTCAACTAATGATATTAATTGATTGATAGAATTATTTGAAGTATTCTAATGTGATTTTCATTGAGAAATTTTAAGAATTGCGGCTTCTAGAGCAGATTTTGGCATTTTTTAAAAATTAAAAAAAACTCCCAAGGGTGGGATCATGATGATTTTTGGTGGGAATTTTTCCAAGAAAAAAATTCAACTAATGATATTAATTGATTGGTAGAATTATTTGAAGTATTCTAATGTGATTTTCATTGAGAAATTTTAAGAATTGCGGTTTCTAGAGCAGATTTTGGCATTTTTAAAAAATTAAAAAAAACTCCCAAGGGTGGGATCATGATGAGTTTTGGTGGGAATTTTTCCAAGAAAAAAATTCAACTAATGATATTAATTGATTGGTAGAATTATTTGAAGTATTCTAATGTGATTTTCATTGAGAAATTTTAAGAATTGCGGTTTCTAGAGCAGATTTTAGCATATTTAAAAAAATAAAAAAAAACTCCCAAGTGTGGGATCATGATGATTTTTGTGGGAATTTTTCCAAGAAAAGAATTCAACTAATGATATTAATTGATTGGTAGAATTATTTGAAGTATTCTAATGTGATTTTCATTGAGAAATTTTAAGAATTGCGGTTTCTAGAGCAGATTTTGGCATTTTTAAAAAATTAAAAAAAAACTCCCAAGGGTGGGATCATGATGATTTTTGGTGGGAATTTTTCCAAGAAACAAATTCAACTAATGATATTAACTAATGATATTAATTGATTGGTAGAATTATTTGAAGTATTCTAATGTGATTTTCATTGAGAAATTTTAAGAATTGCGGTTTCTAGAGCAGATTTTGGCATTTTTAAAAAATTAAAAGAAAACTCCCAAGGGTGGGATCATGATGATTTTTGGTGGGAATTTTTCCACGAAAAAAATTCAACTAATGATATTAATTGATTGGTAGAATTATTTGAAGTATTCTAATGTGATTTTCATTGAGAAATTTTAAGAATTGCGGTTTCTAGAGCAGATTTTGTCATTTTTAAAAAATTAAAAAAAAAACTCCCAAGGGTGGGATCATGATGATTTTTGGTGGGAATTTTTCCAAGAAAAAAATTCAACTAATGATATTAATTGATTGGTAGAATTATTTGAAGTATTCTAATGTGATTTTCATTGAGAAATTTTAAGAATTGCGGTTTCTAGAGCAGATTTTGGCATTTTCAAAAAATTAAAAAAAACTCCCAAGGGTGGGATCATGATGAGTTTTGGTGGGAATTTTTCCAAGAAAAAAATTCAACTAATGATATTAATTGATTGGTAGAATTATTTGAAGTATTCTAATGTGATTTTCATTGAGAAATTTTAAGAATTGCGGTTTCTAGAGCAGATTTTGGCATATTTAAAAAATTAAAAAAAACTCCCTAGTGTGGGATCATGATGATTTTTGTGGGAATTTTTCCAAGAAAAAAATTCAACTAATGGTATTAATTGATTGGTAGAATTATTTGAAGTATTCTAATGTGATTTTCATTGAGAAATTTTAAGAATTGCGGTTTCTAGAGCAGATTTTGGCATTTTTAAAAAATTAAAAAAAAACTCCCAAGGGTGGGATCATGATGATTTTTGTGGGAATTTTTCCAAGAAAAAAAATTCAACTAATGATATTAATTGATTGGTAGAATTATTTGAAGTATTCTAATGTGATTTTCATTGAGAAATTTTAAGAATTGCGGTTTCTAGAGCAGATTTTGGCATTTTTTAAAAATTAAAAAAAACTCCCAAGGGTGGGATCATGATGATTTTTGGTGGGAATTTTTCCAAGAAAAAAATTCAACTAATGATATTAATTGATTGGTAGAATTATTTGAAGTATTCTAATGTGATTTTCATTGAGAAATTTTAAGAATTGCGGTTTCTAGAGCAGATTTTGGCATTTTCAAAAAATTAAAAAAAACTCCCAAGGGTGGGATCATGATGAGTTTTGGTGGGAATTTTTCCAAGAAAAAAATTCAACTAATGATATTAATTGATTGGTAGAATTATTTGAAGTATTCTAATGTGATTTTCATTGAGAAATTTTAAGAATTGCGGTTTCTAGAGCAGATTTTGGCATATTTAAAAAAATAAAAAAAACTCCCTAGTGTGGGATCATGATGATTTTTGTGGGAATTTTTCCAAGAAAAAAATTCAACTAATGATATTAATTGATTGGTAGAATTATTTGAAGTATTCTAATGTGATTTTCATTGAGAAATTTTAAGAATTGCGGTTTCTAGAGCAGATTTTGGCATTTTTAAAAAATTAAAAAAAAACTCCCAAGGGTGGGATCATGATGATTTTTGTGGGAATTTTTCCAAGAAAAAAAATTCAACTAATGATATTAATTGATTGGTAGAATTATTTGAAGTATTCTAATGTGATTTTCATTGAGAAATTTTAAGAATTGCGGTTTCTAGAGCAGATTTTGGCATTTTTAAAAAATTAAAAAAAAACTCCCAAGGGTGGGATCATGATGATTTTTGGTGGGAATTTTTCCAAGAAAAATTTTTCCAAGAAAAAAATTCAACTAATGATATTAATTGATTGGTAGAATTATTTGAAGTATTCTAATGTGATTTTCATTGAGAAATTTTAAGAATTGCGGTTTCTAGAGCAGATTTTGGCATTTTTTAAAAATTAAAAAAAACTCCCAAGGGTGGGATCATGATGATTTTTGGTGGGAATTTTTCCAAGAAAAAAATTCAACTAATGATATTAATTGATTGGTAGAATTATTTGAAGTATTCTAATGTGATTTTCATTGAGAAATTTTAAGAATTGCGGTTTCTAGAGCAGATTTTGGCATTTTTAAAAAATTAAAAAAAACTCCCAAGGGTGGGATCATGATGATTTTTGTGGGAATTTTTCCAAGAAAAAAATTCAACTAATGATATTAATTGATTGATAGAATTATTTGAAGTATTCTAATGTGATTTTCATTGAGAAATTTTAAGAATTGCGGCTTCTAGAGCAGATTTTGGCATTTTTAAAAAATTAAAAAAAGCTCCCAAGGGTGGGATCATGATGATTTTTGGTGGGAATTTTTCCAAGAAAAAAATTCAACTAATGATATTAATTGATTGGTAGAATTATTTGAAGTATTCTAATGTGATTTTCATTGAGAAATTTTAAGAATTGCGGTTTCTAGAGCAGATTTTGGCATTTTTAAAAAATTAAAAAAAAACTCCCAAGGGTGGGATCATGATGAGTTTTGGTGGGAATTTTTCCAAGAAAAAAATTCAACTAATGATATTAATTGATTGGTAGAATTATTTGAAGTATTCTAATGTGATTTTCATTGAGAAATTTTAAGAATTGCGGTTTCTAGAGCAGATTTTGGCATTTTTAAAAAATTAAAAAAAAACTCTCAAGGGTTGGGATCATGATGATTTTTGTGGGAATTTTTCCAAGAAAAAAATTCAACTAATGATATTAATTGATTGGTAGAATTATTTGAAGTATTCTAATGTGATTTTCATTGAGAAATTTTAAGAATTGCGGTTTCTAGAGCAGATTTTGGCATTTTTAAAAAATTAAAAAAAACTCCCAAGGGTGGGATCATGATGATTTTTGTGGGAATTTTTCCAAGAAAAAAATTCAACTAATGATATTAATTGATTGATAGAATTATTTGAAGTATTCTAATGTGATTTTCATTGAGAAATTTTAAGAATTGCGGCTTCTAGAGCAGATTTTGGCATTTTTTAAAAATTAAAAAAAGCTCCCAAGGGTGGGATCATGATGATTTTTGGTGGGAATTTTTCCAAGAAAAAAATTCAACTAATGATATTAATTGATTGGTAGAATTATTTGAAGTATTCTAATGTGATTTTCATTGAGAAATTTTAAGAATTGCGGTTTCTAGAGCAGATTTTGGCATTTTTAAAAAATTAAAAAAAACTCCCAAGGGTGGGATCATGATGAGTTTTGGTGGGAATTTTTCCAAGAAAAAAATTCAACTAATGATATTAATTGATTGGTAGAATTATTTGAAGTATTCTAATGTGATTTTCATTGAGAAATTTTAAGAATTGCGGTTTCTAGAGCAGATTTTGGCATTTTTAAAAAATTAAAAAAAAACTCCCAAGGGTGGGATCATGATGATTTTTGTGGGAATTTTTCCAAGAAAAAAATTCAACTAATGATATTAATTGATTGATAGAATTATTTGAAGTATTCTAATGTGATTTTCATTGAGAAATTTTAAGAATTGCGGTTTCTAGAGCAGATTTTGGCATTTTTAAAAAATTAAAAAAAAACTCCCAAGGGTGGGATCATGATGATTTTTGTGGGAATTTTTCCAAGAAAAAATTCAACTAATGATATTAATTGATTGGTAGAATTATTTGAAGTATTCTAATGTGATTTTCATTGAGAAATTTTAAGAATTGCGGTTTCTAGAGCAGATTTTGGCATTTTTAAAAAATTAAAAAAAAACTCCCAAGGGTGGGATCATGATGATTTTTGGTGGGAATTTTTCCAAGAAAAAAATTCAACTAATGATATTAATTGATTGGTAGAATTATTTGAAGTATTCTAATGTGATTTTCATTGAGAAATTTTAAGAATTGCGGCTTCTAGAGCAGATTTTGGCATTTTTAAAAAATTAAAAAAAAACTCCCAAGGGTGGGATCATGATGATTTTTGGTGGGAATTTTTCCAAGAAAAAAATTCAACTAATGATATTAATTGATTGGTAGAATTATTTGAAGTATTCTAATGTGATTTTCATTGAGAAATTTTAAGAATTGCGGTTTCTAGAGCAGATTTTGGCATTTTTAAAAAATTAAAAAAAAACTCCCAAGGTGGGATCATGATGAGTTTTGGTGGGAATTTTTCCAAGAAAAAAATTCAACTAATGATATTAATTGATTGGTAGAATTATTTGAAGTATTCTAATGTGATTTTCATTGAGAAATTTTAAGAATTGCGGCTTCTAGAGCAGATTTTGGCATTTTTAAAAAATTAAAAAAAAAACTCCCAAGGGTGGGATCATGATGATTTTTGGTGGGAATTTTTCCAAGAAAAAAATTCAACTAATGATATTAATTGATTGGTAGAATTATTTGAAGTATTCTAATGTGATTTTCATTGAGAAATTTTAAGAATTGCGGTTTCTAGAGCAGATTTTGGCATTTTTAAAAAATTAAAAAAAAAACTCCCAAGGGTGGGATCATGATGATTTTTGTGGGAATTTTTCCAAGAAAATAATTCAACTAATGATATTAATTGATTGGTAGAATTATTTGAAGTATTCTAATGTGATTTTCATTGAGAAATTTTAAGAATCGCGGTTTCTAGAGCAGATTTTGGCATTTTTAAAAAATTAGAAAAAAACTCCCAAGGGTGGGATCATGATGATTTTTGGTGGGAATTTTTCCAAGAAAAAAATTCAACTAATGATATTAATTGATTGGTAGAATTATTTGAAGTATTCTAATGTGATTTTCATTGAGAAATTTTAAGAATCGCGGCTTCTAGAGCAGATTTTGATGTGATTTTCATTGAGAAATTTTAAGAATCGCGGCTTCTTTTTGAGAAAAATTAAAAAAAACTCCCAAGGGTGGGATCATGATGATTTTTGGTGGGAATTTTTCCAAGAAAAAAATTCAACTAATGATATTAATTGATTGGTAGAATTATTTGAAGTATTCTAATGTGATTTTCATTGAGAAATTTTAAGAATTGCGGTTTTTAGAGCAGATTTTGGCATTTTTAAAAAATTAAAAAAAAACTCCCAAGAGTGGGATCATGATGAGTTTTGGTGGGAATTTTTCCAAGAAAAAAATTCAACTAATGATATTAATTGATTGGTAGAATTATTTGAAGTATTCTAATGTGATTTTTATTGAGAAATTTTAAGAATTGCGGTTTCTAGAGCAGATTTTGGCATTTTTAAAAAATTAAAAAAAAAACTCCCAAGGGTGGGATCATGATGATTTTTGGTGGGAATTTTTCCAAGAAAAAAATTCAACTAATGATATTAATTGATTGGTAGAATTATTTGAAGTATTCTAATGTGATTTTCATTGAGAAATTTTAAGAATTGCGGTTTCTAGAGCAGATTTTGTCATTTTCAAAAAATTAAAAAAAAAACTCCGAAGGGTGGGATCATGATGATTTTTGGTGGGAATTTTTCCACGAAAAAAATTCAACTAATGATATTAATTGATTGGTAGAATTATTTGAAGTATTCTAATGTGATTTTCATTGAGAAATTTTAAGAATTGCGGTTTCTAGAGCAGATTTTGGCATTTTTAAAAAATTAAAAAAAAACTCCGAAGGGTGGGATCATGATGATTTTTGGTGGGAATTTTTCCAAGAAAAAAATTCAACTAATGATATTAATTGATTGGTAGAATTATTTGAAGTATTCTAATGTGATTTTCATTGAGAAATTTTAAGAATTGCGGCTTCTAGAGCAGATTTTGGCATTTTTTAAAAATTAAAAAAAACTCCCAAGGGTGGGATCATGATGATTTTTGGTGGGAATTTTTCCAAGAAAAAAATTCAACTAATGATATTAATTGATTGGTAGAATTATTTGAAGTATTCTAATGTGATTTTCATTGAGAAATTTTAAGAATTGCGGTTTCTAGAGCAGATTTTGGCATATTTAAAAAAATAAAAAAAACTCCCTAGTGTGGGATCATGATGATTTTTGTGGGAATTTTTCCAAGAAAAAAATTCAACTAATGGTATTAATTGATTGGTAGAATTATTTGAAGTATTCTAATGTGATTTTCATTGAGAAATTTTAAGAATTGCGGTTTCTAGAGCAGATTTTGGCATTTTTAAAAAATTAAAAAAAAACTCCCAAGGGTGGGATCATGATGATTTTTGTGGGAATTTTTCCAAGAAAAAAAATTCAACTAATGATATTAATTGATTGGTAGAATTATTTGAAGTATTCTAATGTGATTTTCATTGAGAAATTTTAAGAATTGCGGTTTCTAGAGCAGATTTTGGCATTTTTTAAAAATTAAAAAAAACTCCCAAGGGTGGGATCATGATGATTTTTGGTGGGAATTTTTCCAAGAAAAAAATTCAACTAATGATATTAATTGATTGGTAGAATTATTTGAAGTATTCTAATGTGATTTTCATTGAGAAATTTTAAGAATTGCGGTTTCTAGAGCAGATTTTGGCATTTTTAAAAAATTAAAAAAAAACTCCCAAGGGTGGGATCATGATGATTTTTGGTGGGAATTTTTCCAAGAAAAAAAATTCAACTAATGATATTAATTGATTGGTAGAATTATTTGAAGTATTCTAATGTGATTTTCATTGAGAAATTTTAAGAATTGCGGTTTCTAGAGCAGATTTTGGCATTTTTTAAAAATTAAAAAAAACTCCCAAGGGTGGGATCATGATGATTTTTGGTGGGAATTTTTCCAAGAAAAAAATTCAACTAATGATATTAATTGATTGGTAGAATTATTTGAAGTATTCTAATGTGATTTTCATTGAGAAATTTTAAGAATTGCGGTTTCTAGAGCAGATTTTGGCATTTTTAAAAAATTAAAAAAAAACTCCCAAGGGTGGGATCATGATGATTTTTGTGGGAATTTTTCCAAGAAAAAAATTCAACTAATGATATTAATTGATTGATAGAATTATTTAAAGTATTCTAATGTGATTTTCATTGAGAAATTTTAAGAATTGCGGCTTCTAGAGCAGATTTTGGCATTTTTTAAAAATTAAAAAAAGCTCCCAAGGGTGGGATCATGATGATTTTTGGTGGGAATTTTTCCAAGAAAAAAATTCAACTAATGATATTAATTGATTGGTAGAATTATTTGAAGTATTCTAATGTGATTTTCATTGAGAAATTTTAAGAATTGCGGTTTCTAGAGCAGATTTTGGCATTTTTTAAAAATTAAAAAAAAAATCCCAAGGGTGGGATCATGATGAGTTTTGGTGGGAATTTTTCCAAGAAAAAAATTCAACTAATGATATTAATTGATTGGTAGAATTATTTGAAGTATTCTAATGTGATTTTCATTGAGAAATTTTAAGAATTGCGGTTTCTAGAGCAGATTTTGGCATTTTTAAAAAATTAAAAAAAAACTCTCAAGGGTGGGATCATGATGATTTTTGTGGGAATTTTTCCAAGAAAAAAATTCAACTAATGATATTAATTGATTGATAGAATTATTTGAAGTATTCTAATGTGATTTTCATTGAGAAATTTTAAGAATTGCGGTTTCTAGAGCAGATTTTGGCATTTTTAAAAAATTAAAAAAAAACTCCCAAGGGTGGGATCATGATGATTTTTGTGGGAATTTTTCCAAGAAAATAATTTAACTAATGATATTAATTGATTGGTAGAATTATTTGAAGTATTCTAATGTGATTTTCATTGAGAAATTTTAAGAATTGCGGTTTCTAGAGCAGATTTTGGCATTTTTAAAAAATTAAAAAAAAACTCCCAAGGGTGGGATCATGATGATTTTTGGTGGGAATTTTTCCAAGAAAAAAATTCAACTAATGATATTAATTGATTGGTAGAATTATTTGAAGTATTCTAATGTGATTTTCATTGAGAAATTTTAAGAATTGCGGTTTCTAGAGCAGATTTTGGCATTTTTAAAAAATAAAAAAAAAAAACTCCCAAGGGTGGGATCATGATGATTTTTGGTGGGAATTTTTCCAAGAAAAAAATTCAACTAATGATATTAATTGATCGGTAGAATTATTTGAAGTATTCTAATGTGATTTTCATTGAGAAATTTTAAGAATTGCGGCTTCTAGAGCAGATTTTGGCATTTTTAAAAAATTAAAAAAAAACTCCCAAGGGTGGGATCATGATGATTTTTGGTGGGAATTTTTCCAAGAAAAAAATTCAACTAATGATATTATTTGATTGGTAGAATTATTTGAAGTATTCTAATGTGATTTTCATTGAGAAATTTTAAGAATTGCGGTTTTTAGAGCAGATTTTGGCATTTTTAAAAAATTAAAAAAAAACTCCCAAGAGTGGGATCATGATGAGTTTTGGTGGGAATTTTTCCAAGAAAAAAAATCAACTAATGATATTAATTGATTGGTAGAATTATTTGAAGTATTCTAATGTGATTTTCATTGAGAAATTTTAAGAATCGCGGCTTCTAGAGCAGATTTTGGGACTTTTTAAAAATTAAAAAAAACTCCCAAGGGTGGGATCATGATGATTTTTGGTGGGAATTTTTCCAAGAAAAAAATTCAACTAATGATATTAATTGATTGGTAGAATTATTTGATGTATTCTAATGTGATTTTCATTGAGAAATTTTAAGAATTGCGGTTTTTAGAGCAGATTTTGGCATTTTTAAAAAATTAAAAAACTCCCAAGGGTGGGATCATGATGATTTTTGTGGGAATTTTTCCAAGAAAATAATTCAACTAATGATATTAATTAATTGGTAGAATTATTTGAAGTATTCTAATGTAATTTTCATTGAGAAATTTTAAGAATCGCGGTTTCTAGAGCAGATTTTGGCATTTTTAAAAAATTAGAAAAAAACTCCCAAGGGTGGGATCATGATGATTTTTGGTGGGAATTTTTCCAAGAAAAAAATTCAACTAATGATATTAATTGATTGGTAGAATTATTTGAAGTATTCTAATGTGATTTTCATTGAGAAATTTTAAGAATCGCGGCTTCTAGAGCAGATTTTGAGACTTTTTAAAAATTAAAAAAAACTCCCAAGGGTGGGATCATGATGATTTTTGGTGGGAATTTTTCCAAGAAAAAAATTCAACTAATGATATTAATTGATTGGTAGAATTATTTGAAGTATTCTAATGTGATTTTCATTGAGAAATTTTAAGAATTGCGGTTTTTAGAGCAGATTTTGGCATTTTTAAAAAATTAAAAAAAAAACTCCCAAGAGTGGGATCATGATGAGTTTTGGTGGGAATTTTTCCAAGAAAAAAATTCAACTAATGATATTAATTGATTGGTAGAATTATTTGAAGTATTCTAATGTGATTTTTATTGAGAAATTTTAAGAATTGCGGTTTCTAGAGCAGATTTTGGCATTTTTAAAAAATTAAAAAAAAAACTCCCAAGGGTGGGATCATGATGATTTTTGGTGGGAATTTTTCCAAGAAAAAAATTCAACTAATGATATTAATTGATTGGTAGAATTATTTGAAGTATTCTAATGTGATTTTCATTGAGAAATTTTAAGAATTGCGGTTTCTAGAGCAGATTTTGTCATTTTCAAAAAATTAAAAAAAAACTCCGAAGGGTGGGATCATGATGATTTTTGGTGGGAATTTTTCCACGAAAAAAATTCAACTAATGATATTAATTGATTGGTAGAATTATTTGAAGTATTCTAATGTGATTTTCATTGAGAAATTTTAAGAATTGCGGTTTCTAGAGCAGATTTTGGCATTTTTAAAAAATTAAAAAAAAACTCCGAAGGGTGGGATCATGATGATTTTTGGTGGGAATTTTTCCAAGAAAAAAATTCAACTAATGATATTAATTGATTGGTAGAATTATTTGAAGTATTCTAATGTGATTTTCATTGAGAAATTTTAAGAATTGCGGCTTCTAGAGCAGATTTTGGCATTTTTTAAAAATTAAAAAAAACTCCCAAGGGTGGGATCATGATGATTTTTGGTGGGAATTTTTCCAAGAAAAAAATTCAACTAATGATATTAATTGATTGGTAGAATTATTTGAAGTATTCTAATGTGATTTTCATTGAGAAATTTTAAGAATTGCGGTTTCTAGAGCAGATTTTGTCATTTTCAAAAAATTAAAAAAAAACTCCCAACGGTGGGATCATGATGATTTTTGGTGGGAATTTTTCCAAGAAAAAAATTCAACTAATGATATTAATTGATTGGTAGAATTATTTGAAGTATTCTAATGTGATTTTCATTGAGAAATTTTAAGAATTGCGGTTTCTAGAGCAGATCTTGGCATTTTTAAAAAATTAAAAAAAAAACTCCCAAGGGTGGGGTCATGATGATTTTTGGTGGGAATTTTTCCAAGAAAAAAATTCAACTAATGATATTAATTGATTGGTAGAATTATTTGAAGTATTCTAATGTGATTTTCATTGAGAAATTTTAAGAATTGCGGCTTCTAGAGCAGATTTTGGCATTTTTTAAAAATTAAAAAAAACTCCCAAGGGTGGGATCATGATGATTTTTGTGGGAATTTTTCCAAGAAAAAAATTCAACTAATGATATTAATTGATTGGTAGAATTATTTGAAGTATTCTAATGTGATTTTCATTGAGAAATTTTAAGAATTGCGGCTTCTAGAGCAGATTTTGGCATTTTTAAAAAATTAAAAAAAAACTCCCAAGGGTGGGGTCATGATGATTTTTGGTGGGAATTTTTCCAAGAAAATAATTCAACTAATGATACTAATTGATTGGTAGAATTATTTGAAGTATTCTAATGTGATTTTCATTGAGAAATTTTAAGAATTGCGCTTTTTAGAGCAGATTTTGGCATTTTTAAAAAATTAAAAAAAACTCCCAAGGGTGGGATCATGATGATTTTTGGTGGGAATTTTTCCAAGAAACAAATTCAACTAATGATATTAATTGATTGATAGAATTATTTGAAGTATTCTAATGTGATTTTCATTGAGAAATTTTAAGAATCGCGGCTTCTAGAGCAGATTTTGGCATTTTTAAAAAATTAAAAAAAACTCCCAAGGGTGGGGTCATGATGATTTTTGGTGGGAATTTTTCCAAGAAAATAATTCAACTAATGATACTAATTGATTGGTAGAATTATTTGAAGTATTCTAATGTGATTTTCATTCAGAAATTTTAAGAATTGCGGTTTCTAGAGCAGATTTTGGCATTTTTAAAAGATTAAAAAAAACTCCCAAGGGTGGGATCATGATGAGTTTTGGTGGGAATTTTTCCAAGAAAATAATTCAACTAATGATATTAATTGATTGGTAGAATTATTTGAAGTATTCTAATGTGATTTTCATTGAGAAATTTTAAGAATTGCGGTTTTTAGAGCAGATTTTGGCATTTTTAAAAAAGTGAAAAAAAAACTCCCAAGAGTGGGATCATGATGATTTTTGTGGGAATTTTTCCAAGAAAAAAATTCAACTAATGATATTAATTGATTGGTAGAATTATTTGAAGTATTCTAATGTGATTTTCATTGAGAAATTTTAAGAATCGCGGCTTCTAGAGCAGATTTTGGCATTTTTAAAAAATTAAAAAAAAACTCCCAAGGGTGGGATCATGATGATTTTTGGTGGGAATTTTTCCAAGAAAAAAATTCAACTAATGATATTAATTGATTGATAGAATTATTTGAAGTATTCTAATGTGATTTTCATTGAGAAATTTTAAGAATTGCGGCTTCAAGAGCAGATTTTGGCATTTTTAAAAAATTAAAAAAAAAACTCCCAAGGGTGGGATCATGATGATTTTTGGTGGGAATTTTTCCAAGAAAAAAATTCAACTAATGATATTAATTGATTGGTAGAATTATTTGAAGTATTCTAATGTGATTTTCATTGAGAAATTTTAAGAATTGCGGTTTTTAGAGCAGATTTTGGCATTTTTAAAAAATTAAAAAACTCCCAAGGGTGGGATCATGATGATTTTTGTGGGAATTTTTCCAAGAAAAAAATTCAACTAATGATATTAATTGATTGGTAGAATTATTTGAAGTATTCTAATGTGATTTTCATTGAGAAATTTTAAGAATTGCGGTTTCTAGAGCAGATTTTGGCATTTTTAAAAAATTAAAAAAAAAACTCCCAAGGGTGGGATCATGATGATTTTTGGTGGGAATTTTTCCGAGAAAAAAATTCAACTAATGATATTAATTGATTGGTAGAATTATTTAAAGTATTCTAATGTGATTTTCATTGAGAAATTTTAAGAATTGCGGTTTCTAGAGCAGATCTTGGCATTTTTAAAAAATTAAAAAAAAAACTCCCAAGGGTGGGGTCATGATGATTTTTGGTGGGAATTTTTCCAAGAAAAAAATTCAACTAATGATATTAATTGATTGGTAGAATTATTTGAAGTATTCTAATGTGATTTTCATTGAGAAATTTTAAGAATTGCGGCTTCTAGAGCAGATTTTGGCATTTTTTAAAAATTAAAAAAAACTCCCAAGGGTGGGATCATGATGATTTTTGTGGGAATTTTACCAAGAAAAATATTCAACTAATGATATTAATTGATTGATAGAATTATTTGAAGTATTCTAATGTGATTTTCATTGAGAAATTTTAAGAATTGCGGCTTCTAGAGCAGATTTTGGCATTTTTTAAAAATTAAAAAAAAACTCCCAAGGGTGGGATCATGATGATTTTTGTGGGAATTTTTCCAAGAAAAAAATTCAACTAATGATATTAATTGATTGGTAGAATTATTTGAAGTATTCTAATGTGATTTTCATTGAGAAATTTTAAGAATTGCGGTTTCTAGAGCAGATTTTGGCATTTTTAAAAAATTAAAAAAAAAACTCCCAAGGGTGGGATCATGATGATTTTTGGTGGGAATTTTTCCAAGAAACAAATTCAACTAATGATATTAATTGATTGATAGAATTATTTGAAGTATTCTAATGTGATTTTCATTGAGAAATTTTAAGAATTGCGGCTTCTAGAGCAGATTTTGGCATTTTTAAAAAATTAAAAAAAAACTCCCAAGGGTGGGATCATGATGATTTTTGGTGGGAATTTTTCCAAGAAAAAAATTCAACTAATGATATTAATTGATTGGTAGAATTATTTGAAGTATTCTAATGTGATTTTCATTGAGAAATTTTAAGAATTGCGGTTTCTAGAGCAGATTTTGGCATTTTCTAAAAATTAAAAAAAACTCCCAAGGGTGGGATCATGATGATTTTTGGTGGGAATTTTTCCAAGAAAAAAATTCAACTAATGATATTAATTGATTGGTAGAATTATTTGAAGTATTCTAATGTGATTTTCATTGAGAAATTTTAAGAATTGCGGTTTCTAGAGCAGATTTTGTCATTTTCAAAAAATTAAAAAAAAAACTCCCAAGGGTGGGATCATGATGATTTTTGGTGGGAATTTTTCCAAGAAAAAAATTCAACTAATGATATTAATTGATTGGTAGAATTATTTGAAGTATTCTAATGTGATTTTCATTGAGAAATTTTAAGAATTGCGGTTTCTAGAGCAGATTTTGGCATTTTTAAAAAATTAAAAAAAAACTCCCAAGGGTGGGATCATGATGATTTTTGTGGGAATTTTTCCAAGAAAAAAATTCAACTAATGATATTAATTGATTGATAGAATTATTTGAAGTATTCTAATGTGATTTTCATTGAGAAATTTTAAGAATTGCGGCTTCTAGAGCAGATTTTGGCATTTTTAAAAAATAAAAAAAAAACTCCCAAGGGTGGGATCATGATGATTTTTGGTGGGAATTTTTCCAAGAAAAAAAATTCAACTAATGATATTAATTGATTGGTAGAATTATTTGAAGTATTCTAATGTGATTTTCATTGAGAAATTTTAAGAATTGCGGTTTCTAGAGCAGATTTTGGCATATTTAAAAAAATAAAAAAAAACTCCCTAGTGTGGGTTCATGATGATTTTTGTGGGAATTTTTCCAAGAAAAAAATTCAACTAATGGTATTAATTGATTGGTAGAATTATTTGAAGTATTCTAATGTGATTTTCATTGAGAAATTTTAAGAAGTGCGGTTTCTAGAGCAGATTTTGGCATTTTTAAATAATTAAAAAAAACTCCCAAGGGTGGGATCATGATGATTTTTGTGGGAATTTTTCCAAGAAAAAAAATTCAACTAATGATATTAATTGATTGGTAGAATTATTTGAAGTATTCTAATGTGATTTTCATTGAGAAATTTTAAGAATTGCGGTTTCTAGAGCAGATTTTGGCATTTTTTAAAAATTAAAAAAAAACTCCCAAGGGTGGGATCATGATGATTTTTGGTGGGAATTTTTCCAAGAAAAAAATTCAACTAATGATATTAATTGATTGGTAGAATTATTTGAAGTATTCTAATGTGATTTTCATTCAGAAATTTTAAGAATTGCGGTTTCTAGAGCAGATTTTGGCATTTTTAAAAAATTAAAAAAAAACTCCCAAGGGTGGGATCATGATGATTTTTGGTGGGAATTTTTCCAAGAAAAAAAATTCAACTAATGATATTAATTGATTGGTAGAATTATTTGAAGTATTCTAATGTGATTTTCATTGAGAAATTTTAAGAATTGCGGTTTCTAGAGCAGATTTTGGCATTTTTTAAAAAATTAAAAAAAAACTCCCAAGGGTGGGATCATGATGATTTTTGGTGGGAATTTTTCCAAGAAAAAAATTCAACTAATGATATTAATTGATTGGTAGAATTATTTGAAGTATTCTAATGTGATTTTCATTGAGAAATTTTATGATTTTTGGTGGGAATTTTTCCAAGAATTGCGATCTTTCTAGAGCAGATTTTGGCATTTTTAAAAAATTAAAAAAAAACTCCCAAGGGTGGGATCATGATGATTTTTGTGGGAATTTTTCCAAGAAAAAAATTCAACTAATGATATTAATTGATTGGTAGAATTATTTGAAGTATTCTAATGTGATTTTCATTGAGAAATTTTAAGAATTGCGGTTTCTAGAGCAGATTTTGGCATTTTTAAAAAATTAAAAAAAAACTCCCAAGGGTGGGATCATGATGATTTTTGTGGGAATTTTTCCAAGAAAAAAATTCAACTAATGATATTAATTGATTGATAGAATTATTTGAAGTATTCTAATGTGATTTTCATTGAGAAATTTTAAGAATTGCGGCTTCTAGAGCAGATTTTGGCATTTTTTAAAAATTAAAAAAAAAACTCCCAAGGGTGGGATCATGATGATTTTTGGTGGGAATTTTTCCAAGAAAAAAATTCAACTAATGATATTAATTGATTGGTAGAATTATTTGAAGTATTCTAATGTGATTTTCATTGAGAAATTTTAAGAATTGCGGCTTCTAGAGCAGATTTTGGCATTTTTAAAAAATTAAAAAAAAAAAACTCCCAAGGGTGGGATCATGATGATTTTTGGTGGGAATTTTTCCAAGAAAAAAATTCAACTAATGATATTAATTGATTGGTAGAATTATTTGAAGTATTCTAATGTGATTTTCATTGAGAAATTTTAAGAATTGCGGTTTCTAGAGCAGATTTTGGCATTTTTAAAAAATTAAAAAAAAACTCCCAAGGGTGGGATCATGATGATTTTTGGTGGGAATTTTTCCAAGAAAAAAATTCAACTAATGATATTAATTGATTGGTAGAATTATTTGAAGTATTCTAATGTGATTTTCATTGAGAAATTTTAAGAATTGCGGTTTCTAGAGCAGATTTTGGCATTTTTAAAAAATTAAAAAAAAAACTCCCAAGGGTGGGATCATGATGATTTTTGTGGGAATTTTTCCAAGAAAATAATTTAACTAATGATATTAATTGATTGGTAGAATTATTTGAAGTATTCTAATGTGATTTTCATTGAGAAATTTTAAGAATTGCGGTTTCTAGAGCAGATTTTGGCATTTTTAAAAAATTAAAAAAAAACTCCCAAGGGTGGGATCATGATGATTTTTGGTGGGAATTTTTCCAAGAAAAAAATTCAACTAATGATATTAATTGATTGGTAGAATTATTTGAAGTATTCTAATGTGATTTTCATTGAGAAATTTTAAGAATTGCGGTTTCTAGAGCAGATTTTGGCATTTTTAAAAAATTAAAAAAAAAACTCCCAAGGGTGGGATCATGATGATTTTTGGTGGGAATTTTTCCAAGAAAAAAATTCAACTAATGATATTAATTGATTGGTAGAATTATTTGAAGTATTCTAATGTGATTTTCATTGAGAAATTTTAAGAATTGCGGCTTCTAGAGCAGATTTTGGCATTTTTAAAAAATTAAAAAAAAACTCCCAAGGGTGGGATCATGATGATTTTTGGTGGGAATTTTTCCAAGAAAAAAATTCAACTAATGATATTAATTGATTGGTAGAATTATTTGAAGTATTCTAATGTGATTTTCATTGAGAAATTTTAAGAATTGCGGTTTTTAGAGCAGATTTTGGCATTTTTAAAAAATTAAAAAAAAAACTCCCAAGAGTGGGATCATGATGAGTTTTGGTGGGAATTTTTCCAAGAAAAAAAATCAACTAATGATATTAATTGATTGGTAGAATTATTTGAAGTATTCTAATGTGATTTTCATTGAGAAATTTTAAGAATCGCGGCTTCTAGAGCAGATTTTGGGACTTTTTAAAAATTAAAAAAAACTCCCAAGGGTGGGATCATGATGATTTTTGGTGGGAATTTTTCCAAGAAAAAAATTCAACTAATGATATTAATTGATTGGTAGAATTATTTGAAGTATTCTAATGTGATTTTCATTGAGAAATTTTAAGAATTGCGGTTTTTAGAGCAGATTTTGGCATTTTTAAAAAATTAAAAAAAAAAACTCCCAAGAGTGGGATCATGATGAGTTTTGGTGGGAATTTTTCCAAGAAAAAAATTCAACTAATGATATTAATTGATTGGTAGAATTATTTGAAGTATTCTAATGTGATTTTCATTGAGAAATTTTAAGAATTGCGGTTTCTAGAGCAGATTTTGGCATTTTTAAAAAATTAAAAAAAAAACTCCCAAGGGTGGGATCATGATGATTTTTGGTGGGAATTTTTCCAAGAAAAAAATTCAACTAATGATATTAATTGATTGGTAGAATTATTTGAAGTATTCTAATGTGATTTTCATTGAGAAATTTTAAGAATTGCGGTTTCTATAGCAGATTTTGTCATTTTCAAAAAATTAAAAAAAAACTCCGAAGGGAGGGATCATGATGATTTTTGGTGGGAATTTTTCCACGAAAAAAATTCAACTAATGATATTAATTGATTGGTAGAATTATTTGAAGTATTCTAATGTGATTTTCATTGGAAATTTTAAGAATCGCGGTTTCTAGAGCAGATTTTGGCATTTTTAAAAAATTAGAAAAAAACTCCCAAGGGTGGGATCATGATGATTTTTGGTGGGAATTTTTCCAAGAAAAAAATTCAACTAATGATATTAATTGATTGGTAGAATTATTTGAAGTATTCTAATGTGATTTTCATTGAGAAATTTTAAGAATCGCGGCTTCTAGAGCAGATTTTGGGACTTTTTAAAAATTAAAAAAAACTCCCAAGGGTGGGATCATGATGATTTTTGGTGGGAATTTTTCCAAGAAAAAAATTCAACTAATGATATTAATTGATTGGTAGAATTATTTGAAGTATTCTAATGTGATTTTCATTGAGAAATTTTAAGAATTGCGGTTTTTAGAGCAGATTTTGGCATTTTTAAAAAATTAAAAAAAAAACTCCCAAGAGTGGGATCATGATGAGTTTTGGTGGGAATTTTTCCAAGAAAAAAATTCAACTAATGATATTAATTGATTGGTAGAATTATTTGAAGTATTCTAATGTGATTTTCATTGAGAAATTTTAAGAATTGCGGTTTCTAGAGCAGATTTTGGCATTTTTAAAAAATTAAAAAAAAAACTCCCAAGGGTGGGATCATGATGATTTTTGGTGGGAATTTTTCCAAGAAAAAAATTCAACTAATGATATTAATTGATTGGTAGAATTATTTGAAGTATTCTAATGTGATTTTCATTGAGAAATTTTAAGAATTGCGGTTTCTATAGCAGATTTTGTCATTTTCAAAAAATTAAAAAAAACTCCGAAGGGAGGGATCATGATGATTTTTGGTGGGAATTTTTCCACGAAAAAAATTCAACTAATGATATTAATTGATTGGTAGAATTATTTGAAGTATTCTAATGTGATTTTCATTGAGAAATTTTAAGAATTGCGGTTTCTAGAGCAGATTTTGGCATTTTTAAAAAATTAAAAAAAAACTCCGAAGGGTGGGATCATGATGATTTTTGGTGGGAATTTTTCCAAGAAAAAAATTCAACTAATGATATTAATTGATTGGTAGAATTATTTGAAGTATTCTAATGTGATTTTCATTGAGAAATTTTAAGAATTGCGGCTTCTAGAGCAGATTTTGGCATTTTTTAAAAATTAAAAAAAACTCCCAAGGGTGGGATCATGATGATTTTTGGTGGGAATTTTTCCAAGAAAAAAATTCAACTAATGATATTAATTGATTGGTAGAATTATTTGAAGTATTCTAATGTGATTTTCATTGAGAAATTTTAAGAATTGCGGTTTCTAGAGCAGATTTTGTCATTTTCAAAAAATTAAAAAAAAACTCCCAACGGTGGGATCATGATGATTTTTGGTGGGAATTTTTCCAAGAAAAAAATTCAACTAATGATATTAATTGATTGGTAGAATTATTTGAAGTATTCTAATGTGATTTTCATTGAGAAATTTTAAGAATTGCGGTTTCTAGAGCAGATTTTGGCATTTTTAAAAAATTAAAAAAAAACTCCCAAGGGTGGGATCATGATGATTTTTGGTGGGAATTTTTCCAAGAAAATAATTCAACTAATGATATTAATTGATTGGTAGAATTATTTGAAGTATTCTAATGTGATTTTCATTGGAAATTTTAAGAATCGCGGTTTCTAGAGCAGATTTTGGCATTTTTAAAAAATTAGAAAAAAACTCCCAAGGGTGGGATCATGATGATTTTTGGTGGGAATTTTTCCAAGAAAAAAATTCAACTAATGATATTAATTGATTGGTAGAATTATTTGAAGTATTCTAATGTGATTTTCATTGAGAAATTTTAAGAATCGCGGCTTCTAGAGCAGATTTTGGGACTTTTTAAAAATTAAAAAAAACTCCCAAGGGTGGGATCATGATGATTTTTGTGGGAATTTTTCCAAGAAAATAATTCAACTAATGATATTAATTGATTGGTAGAATTATTTGAAGTATTCTAATGTGATTTTCATTGGAAATTTTAAGAATCGCGGTTTCTAGAGCAGATTTTGGCATTTTTAAAAAATTAGAAAAAAACTCCCAAGGGTGGGATCATGATGATTTTTGGTGGGAATTTTTCCAAGAAAAAAATTCAACTAATGATATTAATTGATTGGTAGAATTATTTGAAGTATTCTAATGTGATTTTCACTGAGAAATTTTAAGAATCGCGGCTTCTAGAGCAGATTTTGGGACTTTTTAAAAATTAAAAAAAACTCCCAAGGGTGGGATCATGATGATTTTTGGTGGGAATTTTTCCAAGAAAAAAATTCAACTAATGATATTAATTGATTGGTAGAATTATTTGAAGTATTCTAATGTGATTTTCATTGAGAAATTTTAAGAATTGCGGTTTTTAGAGCAGATTTTGGCATTTTTAAAAAATTAAAAAAAAAACTCCCAAGAGTGGGATCATGATGAGTTTTGGTGGGAATTTTTCCAAGAAAAAAATTCAACTAATGATATTAATTGATTGGTAGAATTATTTGAAGTATTCTAATGTGATTTTCATTGAGAAATTTTAAGAATTGCGGTTTCTAGAGCAGATTTTGGCATTTTTAAAAAATTAAAAAAAAAACTCCCAAGGGTGGGATCATGATGATTTTTGGTGGGAATTTTTCCAAGAAAAAAATTCAACTAATGATATTAATTGATTGGTAGAATTATTTGAAGTATTCTAATGTGATTTTCATTGAGAAATTTTAAGAATTGCGGTTTCTATAGCAGATTTTGTCATTTTCAAAAAATTAAAAAAAAACTCCGAAGGGAGGGATCATGATGATTTTTGGTGGGAATTTTTCCACGAAAAAAATTCAACTAATGATATTAATTGATTGGTAGAATTATTTGAAGTATTCTAATGTGATTTTCATTGAGAAATTTTAAGAATTGCGGTTTCTAGAGCAGATTTTGGCATTTTTAAAAAATTAAAAAAAAAACTCCGAAGGGTGGGATCATGATGATTTTTGGTGGGAATTTTTCCAAGAAAAAAATTCAACTAATGATATTAATTGATTGGTAGAATTATTTGAAGTATTCTAATGTGATTTTCATTGAGAAATTTTAAGAATTGCGGCTTCTAGAGCAGATTTTGGCATTTTTTAAAAATTAAAAAAAACTCCCAAGGGTGGGATCATGATGATTTTTGGTGGGAATTTTTCCAAGAAAAAAATTCAACTAATGATATTAATTGATTGGTAGAATTATTTGAAGTATTCTAATGTGATTTTCATTGAGAAATTTTAAGAATTGCGGTTTCTAGAGCAGATTTTGTCATTTTCAAAAAATTAAAAAAAAACTCCCAACGGTGGGATCATGATGATTTTTGGTGGGAATTTTTCCAAGAAAAAAATTCAACTAATGATATTAATTGATTGGTAGAATTATTTGAAGTATTCTAATGTGATTTTCATTGAGAAATTTTAAGAATTGCGGTTTCTAGAGCAGATTTTGGCATTTTTAAAAAATTAAAAAAAAAACTCCCAAGGGTGGGATCATGATGATTTTTGGTGGGAATTTTTCCAAGAAAAAAATTCAACTAATGATATTAATTGATTGGTAGAATTATTTGAAGTATTCTAATGTGATTTTCATTGAGAAATTTTAAGAATTGCGGTTTCTAGAGCAGATTTTGTCATTTTCAAAAAATTAAAAAAAACTCCCAACGGTGGGATCATGATGATTTTTGGTGGGAATTTTTCCAAGAAAAAAATTCAACTAATGATATTAATTGATTGGTAGAATTATTTGAAGTATTCTAATGTGATTTTCATTGAGAAATTTTAAGAATTGCGGTTTCTAGAGCAGATCTTGGCATTTTTAAAAAATTAAAAAAAAAACTCCCAAGGGTGGGGTCATGATGATTTTTGGTGGGAATTTTTCCAAGAAAAAAATTCAACTAATGATATTAATTGATTGGTAGAATTATTTGAAGTATTCTAATGTGATTTTCATTGAGAAATTTTAAGAATTGCGGCTTCTAGAGCAGATTTTGGCATTTTTTAAAAATTAAAAAAAACTCCCAAGGGTGGGATCATGATGATTTTTGTGGGAATTTTTCCAAGAAAAAAATTCAACTAATGATATTAATTGATTGGTAGAATTATTTGAAGTATTCTAATGTGATTTTCATTGAGAAATTTTAAGAATTGCGGCTTCTAGAGCAGATTTTGGCATTTTTAAAAAATTAAAAAAAAACTCCCAAGGGTGGGGTCATGATGATTTTTGGTGGGAATTTTTCCAAGAAAATAATTCAACTAATGATACTAATTGATTGGTAGAATTATTTGAAGTATTCTAATGTGATTTTCATTGAGAAATTTTAAGAATTGCGCTTTTTAGAGCAGATTTTGGCATTTTTAAAAAATTAAAAAAAACTCCCAAGGGTGGGATCATGATGATTTTTGGTGGGAATTTTTCCAAGAAACAAATTCAACTAATGATATTAATTGATTTATAGAATTATTTGAAGTATTCTAATGTGATTTTCATTGAGAAATTTTAAGAATCGCGGCTTCTAGAGCAGATTTTGGCATTTTTAAAAAATTAAAAAAAACTCCCAAGGGTGGGGTCATGATGATTTTTGTGGGAATTTTTCCAAGAAAATAATTCAACTAATGATACTAATTGATTGGTAGAATTATTTGAAGTATTCTAATGTGATTTTCATTCAGAAATTTTAAGAATTGCGGTTTCTAGAGCAGATTTTGGCATTTTTAAAAGATTAAAAAAAAACTCCCAAGGGTGGGATCATGATGAGTTTTGGTGGGAATTTTTCCAAGAAAATAATTCAACTAATGATATTAATTGATTGGTAGAATTATTTGAAGTATTCTAATGTGATTTTCATTGAGAAATTTTAAGAATTGCGGTTTTTAGAGCAGATTTTGGCATTTTTAAAAAAGTGAAAAAAAAAAACTCCCAAGAGTGGGATCATGATGATTTTTGTGGGAATTTTTCCAAGAAAAAAATTCAACTAATGATATTAATTGATTGGTAGAATTATTTGAAGTATTCTAATGTGATTTTCATTGAGAAATTTTAAGAATCGCGGCTTCTAGAGCAGATTTTGGCATTTTTAAAAAATTAAAAAAAAACTCCCAAGGGTGGGATCATGATGATTTTTGGTGGGAATTTTTCCAAGAAAAAAATTCAACTAATGATATTAATTGATTGATAGAATTATTTGAAGTATTCTAATGTGATTTTCATTGAGAAATTTTAAGAATTGCGGCTTCTAGAGCAGATTTTGGCATTTTTAAAAAATTAAAAAAAAAACTCCCAAGGGTGGGATCATGATGATTTTTGGTGGGAATTTTTCCAAGAAAAAAATTCAACTAATGATATTAATTGATTGGTAGAATTATTTGAAGTATTCTAATGTGATTTTCATTGAGAAATTTTAAGAATTGCGGTTTTTAGAGCAGATTTTGGCATTTTTAAAAAATTAAAAAACTCCCAAGGGTGGGATCATGATGATTTTTGTGGGAATTTTTCCAAGAAAAAAATTCAACTAATGATATTAATTGATTGGTAGAATTATTTGAAGTATTCTAATGTGATTTTCATTGAGAAATTTTAAGAATTGCGGTTTCTAGAGCAGATTTTGGCATTTTTAAAAAATTAAAAAAAAAAACTCCCAAGGGTGGGATCATGATGATTTTTGGTGGGAATTTTTCCGAGAAAAAAATTCAACTAATGATATTAATTGATTGGTAGAATTATTTAAAGTATTCTAATGTGATTTTCATTGAGAAATTTTAAGAATTGCGGTTTCTAGAGCAGATCTTGGCATTTTTAAAAAATTAAAAAAAAAACTCCCAAGGGTGGGGTCATGATGATTTTTGGTGGGAATTTTTCCAAGAAAAAAATTCAACTAATGATATTAATTGATTGGTAGAATTATTTGAAGTATTCTAATGTGATTTTCATTGAGAAATTTTAAGAATTGCGGCTTCTAGAGCAGATTTTGGCATTTTTTAAAAATTAAAAAAAACTCCCAAGGGTGGGATCATGATGATTTTTGTGGGAATTTTTCCAAGAAAAATATTCAACTAATGATATTAATTGATTGATAGAATTATTTGAAGTATTCTAATGTGATTTTCATTGAGAAATTTTAAGAATTGCGGCTTCTAGAGCAGATTTTGGCATTTTTTAAAAATTTAAAAAAAACTCCCAAGGGTGGGATCATGATGATTTTTGTGGGAATTTTTCCAAGAAAAAAATTCAACTAATGATATTAATTGATTGGTAGAATTATTTGAAGTATTCTAATGTGATTTACATTGAGAAATTTTAAGAATTGCGGTTTCTAGAGCAGATTTTGGCATTTTTAAAAAATTAAAAAAAAAAACTCCCAAGGGTGGGATCATGATGATTTTTGGTGGGAATTTTTCCAAGAAACAAATTCAACTAATGATATTAATTGATTGATAGAATTATTTGAAGTATTCTAATGTGATTTTCATTGAGAAATTTTAAGAATTGCGGCTTCTAGAGCAGATTTTGGCATTTTTAAAAAATTAAAAAAAAACTCCCAAGGGTGGGATCATGATGATTTTTGGTGGGAATTTTTCCAAGAAAAAAAATTCAACTAATGATATTAATTGATTGGTAGAATTATTTGAAGTATTCTAATGTGATTTTCATTGAGAAATTTTAAGAATTGCGGTTTTTAAAGCAGATTTTGGCATTTTTTAAAAATTAAAAAAAACTCCCAAGGGTGGGATCATGATGATTTTTGGTGGGAATTTTTCCACGAAAAAAATTCAACTAATGATATTAATTGATTGGTAGAATTATTTGAAGTATTCTAATGTGATTTTCATTGAGAAATTTTAAGAATTGCGGTTTCTAGAGCAGATTTTGGCATTTTTAAAAAATTAAAAAAAAAACTCCCAACGGTGGGATCATGATGATTTTTGTGGGAATTTTTCCAAGAAAAAAATTCAACTAATGATATTAATTGATTGGTAGAATTATTTGAAGTATTCTAATGTGATTTTCATTGAGAAATTTTAAGAATTGCGGCTTCTAGAGCAGATTTTGGCATTTTTTAAAAATTAAAAGAAAACTCCCAAGGGTGGGATCATGATGATTTTTGGTGGGAATTTTTCCAAGAAAAAAATTCAACTAATGATATTAATTGATTGGTAGAATTATTTGAAATATTCTAATGTGATTTTCATTGAGAAATTTTAAGAATTGCGGTTTCTAGAGCAGATTTTGGCATTTTTAAAAAATTAAAAAAAACTCCCAAGGGTGGGATCATGATGAGTTTTGGTGGGAATTTTTCCAAGAAAAATATTCAACTAATGATATTAATTGATTGATAGAATTACTTGAAGTATTCTAATGTGATTTTCATTGAGAAATTTTAAGAATTGCGGCTTCTAGAGCAGATTTTGGCATTTTTTAAAAATTAAAAAAAAACTCCCAAGGGTGGGATCATGATGATTTTTGTGGGAATTTTTCCAAGAAAAAAATTCAACTAATGATATTAATTGATTGGTAGAATTATTTGAAGTATTCTAATGTGATTTTCATTGAGAAATTTTAAGAATTGCGGTTTCTAGAGCAGATTTTGGCATTTTTAAAAAATTAAAAAAAAAACTCCCAAGGGTGGGATCATGATGATTTTTGGTGGGAATTTTTCCAAGAAAAAAATTCAACTAATGATATTAATTGATTGATACAATTATTTGAAGTATTCTAATGTGATTTTCATTGAGAAATTTTAAGAATTGCGGCTTCTAGAGCAGATTTTGGCATTTTTAAAAAATTAAAAAAAAACTCCCAAGGGTGGGATCATGATGATTTTTGGTGGGAATTTTTCCAAGAAAAAAAATTCAACTAATGATATTAATTGATTGGTAGAATTATTTGAAGTATTCTAATGTGATTTTCATTGAGAAATTTTAAGAATTGCGGTTTCTAAAGCAGATTTTGGCATTTTTTAAAAATTAAAAAAAAACTCCCAAGGGTGGGATCATGATGATTTTTGGTGGGAATTTTTCCAAGAAAAAAATTCAACTAATGATATTAATTGATTGGTAGAATTATTTGAAGTATTCTAATGTGATTTTCATTGAGAAATTTTAAGAATTGCGGTTTCTAGAGCAGATTTTGGCATTTTTAAAAAATTAAAAAAAAACTCCCAAGGGTGGGATCATGATGATTTTTGGTGGGAATTTTTCCAAGAAAAAATTCAACTAATGATATTAATTGATTGGTAGAATTATTTGAAGTATTCTAATGTGATTTTCATTGGGAAATTCTAAGAATTGCGGCTTCTAGAGCAGATTTTGGCATTTTTTAAAAATTAAAAAAAAACTCCCAAGGGTGGGATCATGATGATTTTTGTGGGAATTTTTCCAAGAAAAAAATTCAACTAATGATATTAATTGATTGGTAGAATTATTTGAAGTATTCTAATGTGATTTTCATTGAGAAATTTTAAGAATTGCGGTTTCTAGAGCAGATTTTGGCATTTTTAAAAAATTAAAAAAAACTCCCAAGGGTGGGATCATGATGAGTTTTGGTGGGAATTTTTCCAAGAAAAAAATTCAACTAATGATATTAATTGATTGGTAGAATTATTTGAAGTATTCTAATGTGATTTTCATTGAGAAATTTTAAGAATTGCGGTTTCTAGAGCAGATTTTAGCATATTTAAAGAAATAAAAAAAAACTCCCTAGTGTGGGATCATGATGATTTTTGTGGGAATTTTTCCAAGAAAAGAATTCAACTAATGATATTAATTGATTGGTAGAATTATTTGAAGTATTCTAATGTGATTTTTATTGAGAAATTTTAAGAATTGCGGCTTCTAGAGCAGATTTTGGCATTTTTTAAAAATTAAAAAAAACTCCCAAGGGTGGGATCATGATGATTTTTGTGGGAATTTTTCCAAGAAAAATATTCAACTAATGATATTAATTGATTGATAGAATTATTTGAAGTATTCTAATGTGATTTTCATTGAGAAATTTTAAGAATTGCGGCTTCTAGAGCAGATTTTGGCATTTTTTAAAAATTAAAAAAAAACTCCCAAGGGTGGGATCATGATGATTTTTGTGGGAATTTTTCCAAGAAAAAAATTCAACTAATGATATTAATTGATTGATAGAATTATTTGAAGTATTCTAATGTGATTTTCATTGAGAAATTTTAAGAATTGCGGCTTCTAGAGCAGATTTTGGCATTTTTAAAAAATTAAAAAAAAAACTCCCAAGGGTGGGATCATGATGATTTTTGGTGGGAATTTTTCCAAGAAACAAATTCAACTAATGATATTAATTGATTGATAGAATTATTTGAAGTATTCTAATGTGATTTTCATTGAGAAATTTTAAGAATTGCGGCTTCTAGAGCAGATTTTGGCATTTTTAAAAAATTAAAAAAAAACTCCCAAGGGTGGGATCATGATGATTTTTGGTGGGAATTTTTCCAAGAAAAAAAATTCAACTAATGATATTAATTGATTGGTAGAATTATTTGAAGTATTCTAATGTGATTTTCATTGAGAAATTTTAAGAATTGCGGTTTCTAAAGCAGATTTTGGCATTTTTTAAAAATTAAAAAAAAACTCCCAAGGGTGGGATCATGATGATTTTTGGTGGGAATTTTTCCAAGAAAAAAATTCAACTAATGATATTAATTGATTGGTAGAATTATTTGAAGTATTCTAATGTGATTTTCATTGAGAAATTTTAAGAATTGCGGTTTCTAGAGCAGATTTTGGCATTTTTAAAAAATTAAAAAAAAAACTCCCAAGGGTGGGATCATGATGATTTTTGTGGGAATTTTTCCAAGAAAAAAATTCAACTAATGATATTAATTGATTGGTAGAATTATTTGAAGTATTCTAATGTGATTTTCATTGAGAAATTTTAAGAATTGCGGTTTCTAGAGCAGATTTTAGCATATTTAAAAAAATAAAAAAAAACTCCCTAGTGTGGGATCATGATGATTTTTGTGGGAATTTTTCCAAGAAAAGAATTCAACTAATGATATTAATTGATTGGTAGAATTATTTGAAGTATTCTAATGTGATTTTCATTGAGAAATTTTAAGAATTGCGGTTTCTAGAGCAGATTTTAGCATATTTAAAAAAATAAAAAAAAACTCCCTAGTGTGGGATCATGATGATTTTTGTGGGAATTTTTCCAAGAAAAGAATTCAACTAATGATATTAATTGATTGGTAGAATTATTTGAAGTATTCTAATGTGATTTTCATTGAGAAATTTTAAGAATTGCGGTTTCTAGAGCAGATTTTGGCATTTTTTAAAAATTAAAAAAAACTCCCAAGGGTGGGATCATGATGATTTTTGTGGGAATTTTTCCAAGAAAAAAATTCAACTAATGATATTAATTGATTGATAGAATTATTTGAAGTATTCTAATGTGATTTTCATTGAGAAATTTTAAGAATTGCGGCTTCTAGAGCAGATTTTGGCATTTTTTAAAAATTAAAAAAAAACTCCCAAGGGTGGGATCATGATGATTTTTGGTGGGAATTTTTCCAAGAAAAAAATTCAACTAATGATATTAATTGATTGGTAGAATTATTTGAAGTATTCTAATGTGATTTTCATTGAGAAATTTTAAGAATTGCGGTTTCTAGAGCAGATTTTGGCATTTTTAAAAAATTAAAAAAAACTCCCAAGGGTGGGATCATGATGAGTTTTGGTGGGAATTTTTCCAAGAAAAAAATTCAACTAATGATATTAATTGATTGGTAGAATTATTTGAAGTATTCTAATGTGATTTTCATTGAGAAATTTTAAGAATTGCGGTTTCTAGAGCAGATTTTAGCATATTTAAAAAAATTAAAAAAAACTCCCTAGTGTGGGATCATGATGATTTTTGTGGGAATTTTTCCAAGAAAAGAATTCAACTAATGATATTAATTGATTGGTAGAATTATTTGAAGTATTCTAATGTGATTTTCATTGAGAAATTTTAAGAATTGCGGTTTCTAGAGCAGATTTTGGCATTTTTAAAAAATTAAAAAAAAACTCCCAAGGGTGGGATCATGATGATTTTTGGTGGGAATTTTTCCAAGAAACAAATTCAACTAATGATATTAATTGATTTATAGAATTATTTGAAGTATTCTAATGTGATTTTCATTGAGAAATTTTAAGAATTGCGGTTTCTAGAGCAGATTTTGGCATTTTTAAAAAATTAAAAAAAAACTCCCAAGGGTGGGATCATGATGATTTTTGGTGGGAATTTTTCCAAGAAAAAAATTCAACTAATGATATTAATTGATTGGTAGAATTATTTGAAGTATTCTAATGTGATTTTCATTGAGAAATTTTAAGAATTGCGGTTTCTAGAGCAGATTTTGGCATTTTTAAAAAATTAAAAAAAAAACTCCGAAGGGTGGGATCATGATGATTTTTGGTGGGAATTTTTCCAAGAAAAAAATTCAACTAATGATATTAATTGATTGGTAGAATTATTTGAAGTATTCTAATGTGATTTTCATTGAGAAATTTTAAGAATTGCGGTTTCTAGAGCAGATTTTGGCATTTTTAAAAAATTAAAAAAAAACTCCGAAGGGTGGGATCATGATGATTTTTGGTGGGAATTTTTCCAAGAAAAAAATTCAACTAATGATATTAATTGATTGGTAGAATTATTTGAAGTATTCTAATGTGATTTTCATTGAGAAATTTTAAGAATTGCGGTTTCTAGAGAAGATTTTGGCATTTTTAAAAAATTAAAAAAAAACTCCGAAGGGTGGGATCATGATGATTTTTGGTGGGAATTTTTCCAAGAAAAATATTCAACTAATGATATTAATTGATTGATAGAATTATTTGAAGTATTCTAATGTGATTTTCATTGAGAAATTTTAAGAATTGCGGCTTCTAGAGCAGATTTTGGCATTTTTTAAAAATTAAAAAAAAACTCCCAAGGGTGGGATCATGATGATTTTTGTGGGAATTTTTCCAAGAAAAAAATTCAACTAATGATATTAATTGATTGGTAGAATTATTTGAAGTATTCTAATGTGATTTTCATTGAGAAATTTTAAGAATTGCGGTTTCTAGAGCAGATTTTGGCATATTTAAAAAAATAAAAAAAAACTCCCAACGGTGGGATCATGATGATTTTTGTGGGAATTTTTCCAAGAAAAAAATTCAACTAATGGTATTAATTGATTGGTAGAATTATTTGAAGTATTCTAATGTGATTTTCATTGAGAAATTTTAAGAAGTGCGGTTTCTAGAGCAGATTTTGGCATTTTTAAAAAATTAAAAAAAAACTCCCAAGGGTGGGATCATGATGATTTTTGTGGGAATTTTTCCAAGAAAAAAAAATCAACTAATGATATTAATTGATTGGTAGAATTATTTGAAGTATTCTAATGTGATTTTCATTGAGAAATTTTAAGAATTGCGGTTTCTAGAGCAGATTTTGGCATTTTTAAAAAATTAAAAAAAACTCCCAAGGGTGGGATCATGATGATTTTTGGTGGGAATTTTTCCAAGAAAAAATTCAACTAATGATATTAATTGATTGGTAGAATTATTTGAAGTATTCTAATGTGATTTTCATTGAGAAATTTTAAGAATTGCGGTTTCTAGAGCAGATTTTGGCATTTTTAAAAAATTAAAAAAAAACTCCCAAGGGTGGGATCATGATGATTTTTGGTGGGAATTTTTCCAAGAAAAAAAATTCAACTAATGATATTAATTGATTGGTAGAATTATTTGAAGTATTCTAATGTGATTTTCATTGAGAAATTTTAAGAATTGCGGTTTCTAGAGCAGATTTTGGCATTTTTAAAAAATTAAAAAAAAAACTCCCAAGGGTGGGATCATGATGATTTTTGGTGGGAATTTTTCCAAGAAAAAAATTCAACTAATGATATTAATTGATTGATAGAATTATTTGAAGTATTCTAATGTGATTTTCATTGAGAAATTTTAAGAATTGCGGCTTCTAGAGCAGATTTTGGCATTTTTAAAAAATTAAAAAAAAACTCCCAAGGGTGGGATCATGATGATTTTTGGTGGGAATTTTTCCAAGAAAAAAAATTCAACTAATGATATTAATTGATTGGTAGAATTATTTGAAGTATTCTAATGTGATTTTCATTGAGAAATTTTAAGAATTGCGGTTTCTAAAGCAGATTTTGGCATTTTTTATTTTTTAAAAATTAAAAAAAACTCCCAAGGGTGGGATCATGATGATTTTTGGTGGGAATTTTTCCAAGAAAAAAATTCAACTAATGATATTAATTGATTGGTAGAATTATTTGAAGTATTCTAATGTGATTTTCATTGAGAAATTTTAAGAATTGCGGTTTCTAGAGCAGATTTTGGCATTTTTAAAAAATTAAAAAAAAACTCCCAAGGGTGGGATCATGATGATTTTTGTGGGAATTTTTCCAAGAAAAAAATTCAACTAATGATATTAATTGATTGATAGAATTATTTGAAGTATTCTAATGTGATTTTCATTGAGAAATTTTAAGAATTGCGGTTTCTAAAGCAGATTTTGGCATTTTTTAAAAATTAAAAAAAACTCCCAAGGGTGGGATCATGATGATTTTTGGTGGGAATTTTTCCAAGAAAAAAATTCAACTAATGATATTAATTGATTGGTAGAATTATTTGAAGTATTCTAATGTGATTTTCATTGAGAAATTTTAAGAATTGCGGTTTCTAGAGCAGATTTTGGCATTTTTAAAAAATTAAAAAAAAAACTCCCAAGGGTGGGATCATGATGATTTTTGTGGGAATTTTTCCAAGAAAAAAATTCAACTAATGATATTAATTGATTGGTAGAATTATTTGAAGTATTCTAATGTGATTTTCATTGAGAAATTTTAAGAATTGCGGTTTCTAGAGCAGATTTTGGCATTTTTAAAAAATTAAAAAAAAAACTCCCAAGGGTGGGATCATGATGATTTTTGATGGGAATTTTTCCAAGAAAAAAATTCAACTAATGATATTAATTGATTGGTAGAATTATTTGAAGTATTCTAATGTGATTTTCATTGAGAAATTTTAAGAATTGCGGCTTCTAGAGCAGATTTTGGCATTTTTAAAAAATTAAAAAAAAACTCCCAAGGGTGGGATCATGATGATTTTTGGTGGGAATTTTTCCAAGAAAAATTCAACTAATGATATTAATTGATTGGTAGAATTATTTGAAGTATTCTAATGTGATTTTCATTGAGAAATTTTAAGAATTGCGGTTTCTAGAGCAGATTTTGGCATTTTTAAAAAATTAAAAAAAAACTCCCAAGGGTGGGATCATGATGATTTTTGGTGGGAATTTTTCCAAGAAAAAAATTCAACTAATGATATTAATTGATTGGTAGAATTATTTGAAGTATTCTAATGTGATTTTCATTGAGAAATTTTAAGAATTGCGGTTTCTAGAGCAGATTTTGGCATTTTTAAAAAATTAAAAAAAAACTCCCAAGGGTGGGATCATGATGATTTTTGTGGGAATTTTTCCAAGAAAAAAATTCAACTAATGATATTAATTGATTGATAGAATTATTTGAAGTATTCTAATGTGATTTTCATTGAGAAATTTTAAGAATTGCGGTTTCTAAAGCAGATTTTGGCATTTTTTAAAAAATAAAAAAAACTCCCAAGGGTGGGATCATGATGATTTTTGGTGGGAATTTTTCCAAGAAAAAAATTCAACTAATGATATTAATTGATTGGTAGAATTATTTGAAGTATTCTAATGTGATTTTCATTGAGAAATTTTAAGAATTGCGGTTTCTAGAGCAGATTTTGGCATTTTTAAAAAATTAAAAAAAAAAACTCCCAAGGGTGGGATCATGATGATTTTTGGTGGGAATTTTTCCAAGAAAAAAATTCAACTAATGATATTAATTGATTGGTAGAATTATTTGAAGTATTCTAATGTGATTTTCATTGAGAAATTTTAAGAATTGCGGTTTCTAGAGCAGATTTTGGCATTTTTAAAAAATTAAGAAAAAACTCCCAAGGGTGGGATCATGATGATTTTTGGTGGGAATTTTTCCAAGAAAAAAATTCAACTAATGATATTAATTGATTGATAGAATTATTTGAAGTATTCTAATGTGATTTTCATTGAGAAATTTTAAGAATTGCGGTTTCTAAAGCAGATTTTGGCATTTTTTAAAAATTAAAAAAAACTCCCAAGGGTGGGATCATGATGATTTTTGGTGGGAATTTTTCCAAGAAAAAAATTCAACTAATGATATTAATTGATTGGTAGAATTATTTGAAGTATTCTAATGTGATTTTCATTGAGAAATTTTAAGAATTGCGGTTTCTAGAGCAGATTTTGGCATTTTTAAAAAATTAAAAAAAAAACTCCCAAGGGTGGGATCATGATGATTTTTGTGGGAATTTTTCCAAGAAAAAAAATTCAACTAATGATATTAATTGATTGGTAGAATTACTTGAAGTATTCTAATGTGATTTTCATTGAGAAATTTTAAGAATTGCGGTTTCTAGAGCAGATTTTGTCATTTTCAAAAAATTAAAAAAAAACTCCCAAGGGTGGGATCATGATGATTTTTGGTGGGAATTTTTCCAAGAAAAAAATTCAACTAATGATATTAATTGATTGGTAGAATTATTTGAAGTATTCTAATGTGATTTTCATTGAGAAATTTTAAGAATTGCGGTTTCTAGAGCAGATTTTGGCATTTTAAAAAATTAAAAAAAACTCCCAAGGGTGGGATCATGATGAGTTTTGGTGGGAATTTTTCCAAGAAAAAAATTCAACTAATGATATTAATTGATTGGTAGAATTATTTGAAGTATTCTAATGTGATTTTCATTGAGAAATTTTAAGAATTGCGGTTTCTAGAGCAGATTTTGGCATTTTTAAAAAATTAAAAAAAAACTCCCAAGGGTGGGATCATGATGATTTTTGTGGGAATTTTTCCAAGAAAAAAATTCAACTAATGATATTAATTGATTGATAGAATTATTTGAAGTATTCTAATGTGATTTTCATTGAGAAATTTTAAGAATTGCGGTTTCTAGAGCAGATTTTGGCATTTTTAAAAAATTAAAAAAAAAAACTCCCAAGGGTGGGATCATGATGATTTTTGGTGGGAATTTTTCCAAGAAAAAAATTCAACTAATGATATTAATTGATTGGTAGAATTATTTGAAGTATTCTAATGTGATTTTCATTGAGAAATTTTAAGAATTGCGGTTTCTAGAGCAGATTTTGGCATTTTTAAAAAATTAAAAAAAAACTCCCAAGGGTGGGATCATGATGATTTTTGGTGGGAATTTTTCCAAGAAAAAAATTCAACTAATGATATTAATTGATTGGTAGAATTATTTGAAGTATTCTAATGTGATTTTCATTGAGAAATTTTAAGAATTGCGGTTTCTAGAGCAGATTTTGGCATTTTTAAAAAATTAAAAAAAAACTCCCAAGGGTGGGATCATGATGATTTTTGTGGGAATTTTTCCAAGAAAAAAATTCAACTAATGATATTAATTGATTGATAGAATTATTTGAAGTATTCTAATGTGATTTTCATTGAGAAATTTTAAGAATTGCGGTTTCTAAAGCAGATTTTGGCATTTTTTAAAAATTAAAAAAAACTCCCAAGGGTGGGATCATGATGATTTTTGGTGGGAATTTTTCCAAGAAAAAAATTCAACTAATGATATTAATTGATTGGTAGAATTATTTGAAGTATTCTAATGTGATTTTCATTGAGAAATTTTAAGAATTGCGGTTTCTAGAGCAGATTTTGGCATTTTTAAAAAATTAAAAAAAAAACTCCCAAGGGTGGGATCATGATGATTTTTGTGGGAATTTTTCCAAGAAAAAAAATTCAACTAATGATATTAATTGATTGGTAGAATTACTTGAAGTATTCTAATGTGATTTTCATTGAGAAATTTTAAGAATTGCGGTTTCTAGAGCAGATTTTGTCATTTTCAAAAAATTAAAAAAAAACTCCCAAGGGTGGGATCATGATGATTTTTGGTGGGAATTTTTCCAAGAAAAAAATTCAACTAATGATATTAATTGATTGGTAGAATTATTTGAAGTATTCTAATGTGATTTTCATTGAGAAATTTTAAGAATTGCGGTTTCTAGAGCAGATTTTGGCATTTTAAAAAATTAAAAAAAACTCCCAAGGGTGGGATCATGATGAGTTTTGGTGGGAATTTTTCCAAGAAAAAAATTCAACTAATGATATTAATTGATTGGTAGAATTATTTGAAGTATTCTAATGTGATTTTCATTGAGAAATTTTAAGAATTGCGGTTTCTAGAGCAGATTTTGGCATATTTAAAAAAAATAAAAAAAAACTCCCAAGGGTGGGATCATGATGAGTTTTGGTGGGAATTTTTCCAAGAAAAAAATTCAACTAATGATATTAATTGATTGGTAGAATTATTTGAAGTATTCTAATGTGATTTTCATTGAGAAATTTTAAGAATTGCGGTTTCTAGAGCAGATTTTGGCATTTTTAAAAAATTAAGAAAAAACTCCCAAGGGTGGGATCATGATGATTTTTGGTGGGAATTTTTCAAAGAAAAAAATTCAACTAATGATATTAATTGATTGGTAGAATTATTTGAAGTATTCTAATGTGATTTTCATTGAGAAATTTAAGAATTGCGGTTTCTAGAGCAGATTTTGGCATTTTTAAAAAATTAAAAAAAAACTCCCAAGGGTGGGATCATGATGATTTTTGTGGGAATTTTTCCAAGAAAAAAATTCAACTAATGGTATTAATTGATTGGTAGAATTATTTGAAGTATTCTAATGTGATTTTCATTGAGAAATTTTAAGAAGTGCGGTTTCTAGAGCAGATTTTGGCATTTTTAAAAAATTAAAAAAAAAACTCCCAAGGGTGGGATCATGATGATTTTTGTGGGAATTTTTCCAAGAAAAAAAATTCAACTAATGATATTAATTGATTGGTAGAATTATTTGAAGTATTCTAATGTGATTTTCATTGAGAAATTTTAAGAATTGCGGTTTCTAGAGCAGATTTTGGCATTTTTAAAAAATTAAAAAAAACTCCCAAGGGTGGGATCATGATGATTTTTGGTGGGAATTTTTCCAAGAAAAAAATTCAACTAATGATATTAATTGATTGGTAGAATTATTTGAAGTATTCTAATGTGATTTTCATTGAGAAATTTTAAGAATTGCGGTTTCTAGAGCAGATTTTGGCATTTTTAAAAAATTAAAAAAAAACTCCCAAGGGTGGGATCATGATGATTTTTGGTGGGAATTTTTCCAAGAAAAAAAATTCAACTAATGATATTAATTGATTGGTAGAATTATTTGAAGTATTCTAATGTGATTTTCATTGAGAAATTTTAAGAATTGCGGTTTCTAGAGCAGATTTTGGCATTTTTTAAAAATTAAAAAAAACTCCCAAGGGTGGGATCATGATGATTTTTGGTGGGAATTTTTCCAAGAAAAAAATTCAACTAATGATATTAATTGATTGGTAGAATTATTTGAAGTATTCTAATGTGATTTTCATTGAGAAATTTTAAGAATTGCGGTTTCTAGAGCAGATTTTGGCATTTTTAAAAAATTAAAAAAAAACTCCCAAGGGTGGGATCATGATGATTTTTGTGGGAATTTTTCCAAGAAAAAAATTCAACTAATGATATTAATTGATTGATAGAATTATTTAAAGTATTCTAATGTGATTTTCATTGAGAAATTTTAAGAATTGCGGCTTCTAGAGCAGATTTTGGCATTTTTTAAAAATTAAAAAAAACTCCCAAGGGTGGGATCATGATGATTTTTGGTGGGAATTTTTCCAAGAAAAAATTCAACTAATGATATTAATTGATTGGTAGAATTATTTGAAGTATTCTAATGTGATTTTCATTGAGAAATTTTAAGAATTGCGGTTTCTAGAGCAGATTTTGGCATTTTTTAAAAATTAAAAAAAAATCCCAAGGGTGGGATCATGATGAGTTTTGGTGGGAATTTTTCCAAGAAAAAAATTCAACTAATGATATTAATTGATTGGTAGAATTATTTGAAGTATTCTAATGTGATTTTCATTGAGAAATTTTAAGAATTGCGGTTTCTAGAGCAGATTTTGGCATTTTTAAAAAATTAAAAAAAAACTCTCAAGGGTGGGATCATGATGATTTTTGTGGGAATTTTTCCAAGAAAAAAATTCAACTAATAATATTAATTGATTGATAGAATTATTTGAAGTATTCTAATGTGATTTTCATTGAGAAATTTTAAGAATTGCGGCTTCTAGAGCAGATTTTGGCATTTTTTTAAAAATTAAAAAAAAACTCCCAAGGGTGGGATCATGATGATTTTTGGTGGGAATTTTTCCAAGAAAAAAATTCAACTAATGATATTAATTGATTGGTAGAATTATTTGAAGTATTCTAATGTGATTTTCATTGAGAAATTTTAAGAATTGCGGTTTCTAGAGCAGATTTTGGCATTTTTTAAAAATAAAAAAAAAACTCCCAAGGGTGGGATCATGATGATTTTTGGTGGGAATTTTTCCAAGAAAAAAATTCAACTAATGATATTAATTGATTGGTAGAATTATTTGAAGTATTCTAATGTGATTTTCATTGAGAAATTTTAAGAATTGCGGTTTCTAGAGCAGATTTTGGCATTTTTAAAAAATTAAAAAAAAACTCCCAACGGTGGGATCATGATGATTTTTGGTGGGAATTTTTCCAAGAAAAAAATTCAACTAATGATATTAATTGATTGGTAGAATTATTTGAAGTATTCTAATGTGATTTTCATTGAGAAATTTTAAGAATTGCGGTTTCTAGAGCAGATTTTGGCATTTTTTAAAAATAAAAAAAAAACTCCCAAGGGTGGGATCATGATGATTTTTGGTGGGAATTTTTCCAAGAAAAAAATTCAACTAATGATATTAATTGATTGGTAGAATTATTTGAAGTATTCTAATGTGATTTTCATTGAGAAATTTTAAGAATTGCGGTTTCTAGAGCAGATTTTGGCATTTTTAAAAAATTAAAAAAAAACTCCCAACGGTGGGATCATGATGATTTTTGGTGGGAATTTTTCCAAGAAAAAAATTCAACTAATGATATTAATTGATTGGTAGAATTATTTGAAGTATTCTAATGTGATTTTCATTGAGAAATTTTAAGAATCGCGGTTTCTAGAGCAGATTTTGGCATTTTTAAAAAATTAAAAAACTCCCAAGGGTGGGATCATGATGAGTTTTGGTGGGAATTTTTCCAAGAAAAATTCAACTAATGATATTAATTGATTGGTAGAATTATTTGAAGTATTCTAATGTGATTTTCATTGAGAAATTTAAGAATTGCGGTTTCTAGAGCAGATTTTGGCATTTTTAAAAAATTAAAAAAAAACTCCCAAGGGTGGGATCATGATGATTTTTGTGGGAATTTTTCCAAGAAAAAAATTCAACTAATGGTATTAATTGATTGGTAGAATTATTTGAAGTATTCTAATGTGATTTTCATTGAGAAATTTTAAGAAGTGCGGTTTCTAGAGCAGATTTTGGCATTTTTAAAAAATTAAAAAAAAAACTCCCAAGGGTGGGATCATGATGATTTTTGTGGGAATTTTTCCAAGAAAAAAAATTCAACTAATGATATTAATTGATTGGTAGAATTATTTGAAGTATTCTAATGTGATTTTCATTGAGAAATTTTAAGAATTGCTCTAGAGCAGATTTTGGCATTTTTAAAAAATTAAAAAAAACTCCCAAATCATGATGATTTTTGGTGGGAATTTTTCCAACAAGGGTGGGATCATGATGATTTTTGGTGGGAATTTTTCCAAGAAAAAAAATTCAACTAATGATATTAATTGATTGGTAGAATTATTTGAAGTATTCTAATGTGATTTTCATTGAGAAATTTTTGGTTTCTAGAGCATTTTTAAAAAATTAAAAAAAAACTCCCAAGGGTGGGATCATGATGATTTTTGGTGGGAATTTTTTTCAACTAATGATATTAATTGATTGGTAGAATTATTTGAAGTATTCTAATGTGATTTTCATTGAGAAATTTTAAGAATTGCGGTTTCTAGAGCAGATTTTTTTTAAAAAATTAAAAAAAAACTCCCAAGGGTGGGATCATGATGATTTTTGGTGGGAATTTTTCCAACTAATGATATTAATTGATTGGTAGGAAGTATCTAATGTGATGATTTTTGGTGGGAATTTTTCCAAGAAAAAAATTCAACTAATGATATTAATTGATTGGTAGAATTATTTGAAGTATTCTAATGTGATTTTCATTGAGAAATTTTAAGAATTGCGGTTTCTAGAGCAGATTTTGGCATTTTTAAAAAATTAAAAAAAAACTCCCAAGGGTGGGATCATGATGATTTTTGTGGGAATTTTTCCAAGAAAAAAATTCAACTAATGATATTAATTGATTGATAGAATTATTTAAAGTATTCTAATGTGATTTTCATTGAGAAATTTTAAGAATTGCGGCTTCTAGAGCAGATTTTGGCATTTTTTAAAAATTAAAAAAAACTCCCAAGGGTGGGATCATGATGATTTTTGGTGGGAATTTTTCCAAGAAAAAATTCAACTAATGATATTAATTGATTGGTAGAATTATTTGAAGTATTCTAATGTGATTTTCATTGAGAAATTTTAAGAATTGCGGTTTCTAGAGCAGATTTTGGCATTTTTTAAAAATTAAAAAAAAATCCCAAGGGTGGGATCATGATGAGTTTTGGTGGGAATTTTTCCAAGAAAAAAATTCAACTAATGATATTAATTGATTGGTAGAATTATTTGAAGTATTCTAATGTGATTTTCATTGAGAAATTTTAAGAATTGCGGTTTCTAGAGCAGATTTTGGCATTTTTAAAAAATTAAAAAAAAACTCTCAAGGGTGGGATCATGATGATTTTTGTGGGAATTTTTCCAAGAAAAAAATTCAACTAATAATATTAATTGATTGATAGAATTATTTGAAGTATTCTAATGTGATTTTCATTGAGAAATTTTAAGAATTGCGGCTTCTAGAGCAGATTTTGGCATTTTTTTAAAAATTAAAAAAAAACTCCCAAGGGTGGGATCATGATGATTTTTGGTGGGAATTTTTCCAAGAAAAAAATTCAACTAATGATATTAATTGATTGGTAGAATTATTTGAAGTATTCTAATGTGATTTTCATTGAGAAATTTTAAGAATTGCGGTTTCTAGAGCAGATTTTGGCATTTTTTAAAAATAAAAAAAAAACTCCCAAGGGTGGGATCATGATGATTTTTGGTGGGAATTTTTCCAAGAAAAAAATTCAACTAATGATATTAATTGATTGGTAGAATTATTTGAAGTATTCTAATGTGATTTTCATTGAGAAATTTTAAGAATTGCGGTTTCTAGAGCAGATTTTGGCATTTTTAAAAAATTAAAAAAAAACTCCCAACGGTGGGATCATGATGATTTTTGGTGGGAATTTTTCCAAGAAAAAAATTCAACTAATGATATTAATTGATTGGTAGAATTATTTGAAGTATTCTAATGTGATTTTCATTGAGAAATTTTAAGAATTGCGGTTTCTAGAGCAGATTTTGGCATTTTTAAAAAATTAAAAAAAAAACTCCCAAGGGTGGGATCATGATGATTTTTGTGGGAATTTTTCCAAGAAAATAATTTAACTAATGATATTAATTGATTGGTAGAATTATTTGAAGTATTCTAATGTGATTTTCATTGAGAAATTTTAAGAATTGCGGTTTCTAGAGCAGATTTTGGCATTTTTAAAAAATTAAAAAAAAACTCCCAAGGGTGGGATCATGATGATTTTTGGTGGGAATTTTTCCAAGAAAAAAATTCAACTAATGATATTAATTGATTGGTAGAATTATTTGAAGTATTCTAATGTGATTTTCATTGAGAAATTTTAAGAATTGCGGTTTCTAGAGCAGATTTTGGCATTTTTAAAAAATTAAAAAAAAAACTCCCAAGGGTGGGATCATGATGATTTTTGGTGGGAACTTTTCCAAGAAAAAAATTCAACTAATGATATTAATTGATTGGTAGAATTATTTGAAGTATTCTAATGTGATTTTCATTGCGAAATTTTAAGAATTGCGGCTTCTAGAGCAGATTTTGGCATTTTTAAAAAATTAAAAAAAAAACTCCCAAGGGTGGGATCATGATGATTTTTGGTGGGAATTTTTCCAAGAAAAAAATTTAACTAATGATATTAATTGATTGGTAGAATTATTTGAAGTATTCTAATGTGATTTTCATTGAGAAATTTTAAGAATTGCGGTTTTTAGAGCAGATTTTGGCATTTTTAAAAAATTAAAAAAAAACTCCCAAGAGTGGGATCATGATGAGTTTTGGTGGGAATTTTTCCAAGAAAAAAAATCAACTAATGATATTAATTGATTGGTAGAATTATTTGAAGTATTCTAATGTGATTTTCATTGAGAAATTTTAAGAATCGCGGCTTCTAGAGCAGATTTTGGGACTTTTTAAAAATTAAAAAAAACTCCCAAGGGTGGGATCATGATGATTTTTGGTGGGAATTTTTCCAAGAAAAAAATTCAACTAATGATATTAATTGATTGGTAGAATTATTTGAAGTATTCTAATGTGATTTTCATTGAGAAATTTTAAGAATTGCGGTTTTTAGAGCAGATTTTGGCATTTTTAAAAAATTAAAAAACTCCCAAGGGTGGGATCATGATGATTTTTGTGGGAATTTTTCCAAGAAAATAATTCAACTAATGATATTAATTGATTGGTAGAATTATTTGAAGTATTCTAATGTGATTTTCATTGAGAAATTTTAAGAATCGCGGTTTCTAGAGCAGATTTTGGCATTTTTAAAAAATTAGAAAAAAACTCCCAAGGGTGGGATCATGATGATTTTTGGTGGGAATTTTTCCAAAAAAAAAATTCAACTAATGATATTAATTGATTGGTAGAATTATTTGAAGTATTCTAATGTGATTTTCATTGAGAAATTTTAAGAATCGCGGCTTCTAGAGCAGATTTTGGGACTTTTTAAAAATTAAAAAAAACTCCCAAGGGTGGGATCATGATGATTTTTGGTGGGAATTTTTCCAAGAAAAAAATTCAACTAATGATATTAATTGATTGGTAGAATTATTTGAAGTATTCTAATGTGATTTTCATTGAGAAATTTTAAGAATTGCGGTTTTTAGAGCAGATTTTGGCATTTTTAAAAAATTAAAAAAAAAACTCCCAAGAGTGGGATCATGATGAGTTTTGGTGGGAATTTTTCCAAGAAAAAAATTCAACTAATGATATTAATTGATTGGTAGAATTATTTGAAGTATTCTAATGTGATTTTCATTGAGAAATTTTAAGAATTGCGGTTTCTAGAGCAGATTTTGGCATTTTTAAAAAATTAAAAAAAAACCCCCCAAGGGTGGGATCATGATGATTTTTGGTGGGAATTTTTCCAAGAAAAAATTCAACTAATGATATTAATTGATTGGTAGAATTATTTGAAGTATTCTAATGTGATTTTCATTGAGAAATTTTAAGAATTGCGGTTTCTATAGCAGATTTTGTCATTTTCAAAAAATTAAAAAAAAACTCCGAAGGGTGGGATCATGATGATTTTTGGTGGGAATTTTTCCACGAAAAAAATTCAACTAATGATATTAATTGATTGGTAGAATTATTTGAAGTATTCTAATGTGATTTTCATTGAGAAATTTTAAGAATTGCGGTTTCTAGAGCAGATTTTGGCATTTTTAAAAAATTAAAAAAAAACTCCGAAGGGTGGGATCATGATGATTTTTGGTGGGAATTTTTCCAAGAAAAAAATTCAACTAATGATATTAATTGATTGGTAGAATTATTTGAAGTATTCTAATGTGATTTTCATTGAGAAATTTTAAGAATTGCGGCTTCTAGAGCAGATTTTGGCATTTTTTAAAAATAAAAAAAAACTCCCAAGGGTGGGATCATGATGATTTTTGGTGGGAATTTTTCCAAGAAAAAAATTCAACTAATGATATTAATTGATTGGTAGAATTATTTGAAGTATTCTAATGTGATTTTCATTGAGAAATTTTAAGAATTGCGGTTTCTAGAGCAGATTTTGTCATTTTCAAAAAATTAAAAAAAAACTCCCAACGGTGGGATCATGATGATTTTTGGTGGGAATTTTTCCAAGAAAAAAATTCAACTAATGATATTAATTGATTGGTAGAATTATTTGAAGTATTCTAATGTGATTTTCATTGAGAAATTTTAAGAATTGCGGTTTCTAGAGCAGATTTTGGCATTTTCAAAAAATTAAAAAAAAACTCCCAAGGGTGGGATCATGATGAGTTTTGGTGGGAATTTTTCCAAGAAAAAAATTCAACTAATGATATTAATTGATTGGTAGAATTATTTGAAGTATTCTAATGTGATTTTCATTGAGAAATTTTAAGAATTGCGGTTTCTAGAGCAGATTTTGGCATATTTAAAAAAATAAAAAAAAACTCCCTAGTGTGGGATCATGATGATTTTTGGTGGGAATTTTTCCAAGAAAAAAATTCAACTAATGATATTAATTGATTGGTAGAATTATTTGAAGTATTCTAATGTGATTTTCATTGAGAAATTTTAAGAAGTGCGGTTTCTAGAGCAGATTTTGGCATTTTTAAAAAATTAAAAAAAAACTCCCAAGGGTGGGATCATGACGATTTTTGGTGGGAATTTTTCCAAGAAAAAAAATTCAACTAATGATATTAATTGATTGGTAGAATTATTTGAAGTATTCTAATGTGATTTTCATTGAGAAATTTTAAGAATTGCGGTTCCTAGAGCAGATTTTGGCATTTTTTAAAAATTAAAAAAAACTCCCAAGGGTGGGATCATGATGATTTTTGGTGGGAATTTTTCCAAGAAAAAAATTCAACTAATGATATTAATTGATTGGTAGAATTATTTGAAGTATTCTAATGTGATTTTCATTGAGAAATTTTAAGAATTGCGGTTTCTAGAGCAGATTTTGGCATTTTTAAAAAATTAAAAAAAAACTCCCAAGGGTGGGATCATGATGATTTTTGGTGGGAATTTTTCCAAGAAAAAAAATTCAACTAATGATATTAATTGATTGGTAGAATTATTTGAAGTATTCTAATGTGATTTTCATTGAGAAATTTTAAGAATTGCGGTTTCTAGAGCAGATTTTGGCATTTTTTAAAAATTAAAAAAAACTCCCAAGGGTGGGATCATGATGATTTTTGGTGGGAATTTTTCCAAGAAAAAAATTCAACTAATGATATTAATTGATTGGTAGAATTATTTGAAGTATTCTAATGTGATTTTCATTGAGAAATTTTAAGAATTGCGGTTTCTAGAGCAGATTTTGGCATTTTTAAAAAATTAAAAAAAACTCCCAAGGGTGGGATCATGATGATTTTTGTGGGAATTTTTCCAAGAAAAAAATTCAACTAATGATATTAATTGATTGATAGAATTATTTAAAGTATTCTAATGTGATTTTCATTGAGAAATTTTAAGAATTGCGGCTTCTAGAGCAGATTTTGGCATTTTTTAAAAATTAAAAAAAACTCCCAAGGGTGGGATCATGATGATTTTTGGTGGGAATTTTTCCAAGAAAAAAATTCAACTAAAGATATTAATTGATTGGTAGAATTATTTGAAGTATTCTAATGTGATTTTCATTGAGAAATTTTAAGAATTACGGTTTCTAGAGCAGATTTTGGCATTTTTTAAAAATTAAAAAAAAAAACTCCCAAGGGTGGGATCATGATGATTTTTGGTGGGAATTTTTCCAAGAAAAAAATTCAACTAATGATATTAATTGATTGGTAGAATTATTTGAAGTATTCTTATGTGATTTTCATTGAGAAATTTTAAGAATTGCGGTTTCTAGAGCAGATTTTGGCATTTTTAAAAAATTAAAAAAAAACTCCCAAGGGTGGGATCATGATGATTTTTGGTGGGAATTTTTCCAAGAAAAAAATTCAACTAATGATATTAATTGATTGGTAGAATTATTTGAAGTATTCTAATGTGATTTTCATTGAGAAATTTTAAGAATTGCGGTTTCTAGAGCAGATTTTGGCATTTTTAAAAAATTAAAAAAAAACTCCCAAGGGTGGGATCATGATGATTTTTGTGGGAATTTTTCCAAGAAAATAATTTAACTAATGATATTAATTGATTGGTAGAATTATTTGAAGTATTCTAATGTGATTTTCATTGAGAAATTTTAAGAATTGCGGTTTCTAGAGCAGATTTTGGCATTTTTAAAAAATTAAAAAAAAACTCCCAAGGGTGGGATCATGATGATTTTTGGTGGGAATTTTTCCAAGAAAAAAATTCAACTAATGATATTAATTGATTGGTAGAATTATTTGAAGTATTCTAATGTGATTTTTATTGAGAAATTTTAAGAATCGCGGTTTCTAGAGCAGATTTTGGCATTTTTAAAAAATTAGAAAAAAACTCCCAAGGGTGGGATCATGATGAGTTTTGGTGGGAATTTTTCCAAGAAAAAAAATCAACTAATGATATTAATTGATTGGTAGAATTATTTGAAGTATTCTAATGTGATTTTCATTGAGAAATTTTAAGAATCGCGGTTTCTAGAGCAGATTTTGGGACTTTTTAAAAATTAAAAAAAACTCCCAAGGGTGGGATCATGATGATTTTTGGTGGGAATTTTTCCAAGAAAAAAATTCAACTAATGATATTAATTGATTGGTAGAATTATTTGAAGTATTTTAATGTGATTTTCATTGAGAAATTTTAAGAATTGCGGTTTTTAGAGCAGATTTTGGCATTTTTAAAAAATTAAAAAACTCCCAAGGGTGGGATCATGATGATTTTTGTGAGAATTTTTCCAAGAAAATAATTCAACTAATGATATTAATTGATTGGTAGAATTATTTGAAGTATTCTAATGTGATTTTCATTGAGAAATTTTAAGAATCGCGGTTTCTAGAGCAGATTTTGGCATTTTTAAAAAATTAGAAAAAAACTCCCAAGGGTGGGATCATGATGATTTTTGGTGGGAATTTTTCCAAGAAAAAAATTCAACTAATGATATTAATTGATTGGTAGAATTATTTGAAGTATTCTAATGTGATTTTCATTGAGAAATTTTAAGAATCGCGGCTTCTAGAGCAGATTTTGGGACTTTTTAAAAATTAAAAAAAACTCCCAATGGTGGGATCATGATGATTTTTGGTGGGAATTTTTCCAAGAAAAAAATTCAACTAATGATATTAATTGATTGGTAGAATTATTTGAAGTATTCTAATGTGATTTTCATTGAGAAATTTTAAGAATTGCGGTTTCTAGAGCAGATTTTGGCATTTTTAAAAAATTAAAAAAAAAACTCCCAAGAGTGGGATCATGATGAGTTTTGGTGGGAATTTTTCCAAGAAAAAAATTCAACTAATGATATTAATTGATTGGTAGAATTATTTGAAGTATTCTAATGTGATTTTCATTGAGAAATTTTAAGAATTGCGGTTTCTAGAGCAGATTTTGGCATTTTTAAAAAATTAAAAAAAAAAAAAACTCCCAAGGGTGGGGTCATGATGATTTTTGGTGGGAATTTTCCCAAGAAAAAAATTCAACTAATGATATTAATTGATTGGTAGAATTATTTAAAGTATTCTAATGTGATTTTCATTGAGAAATTTTAAGAATTGCGGTTTCTAAAGCAGATTTTGGCATTTTTAAAAAATAAAAAAAAACTCCCAAGGGTGGGGTCATGATGATTTTTGGTGGGAATTTTTCCAAGAAAAAAATTCAACTAATGATATTAATTGATTGGTAGAATTATTTGAAGTATTCTAATGTGATTTTCATTGAGAAATTTTAAGAATCGCGGTTTCTAGAGCAGATTTTGGCATTTTTAAAAAATTAGAAAAAAACTCCCAAGGGTGGGATCATGATGATTTTTGTGGGAATTTTTCCAAGAAAATAATTCAACTAATGATATTAATTGATTGATAGAATTATTTGAAGTATTCTAATGTAATTTTCATTGAGAAATTTTAAGAATTGCGGTTTCTAGAGCAGATTTTGGCATTTTTAAAAAATTAAAAAAAACTCCCAAGGGTGGGATCATGATGATTTTTGTGGGAATTTTTCCAAGAAAATAATTCAACTAATGATATTAATTGATTGGTATATTTATTTGAAGTATTCTAATGTGATTTTCATTAAGAAATTTTAAGAATTGCGGTTTCTAGAGCAGATTTTGGCATTTTTAAAAAATTAAAAAAAAACTCCCAAGGGTGGGATCATGATGATTTTTGTGGGAATTTTTCCAAGAAAAAATTCAACTAATGATATTAATTGATTGGTAGAATTATTTGAAGTATTCTAATGTGATTTTCATTGAGAAATTTTAAGAATTGCGGTTTTTAGAGCAGATTTTGGCATTTTTAAAAAATTAAAAAAAAACTCCCAAAGGTGGGATCATGATGATTTTTGGTGGGAATTTCTCCAAGAAAATAATTCAACTAATGATATTAATTGATTGGTAGAATTATTTGAAGTATTCTAATGTGATTTTCATTCAGAAATTTTAAGAATTGCGGTTTCTAGAGCAGATTTTGGCATTTTTAAAAAATTAAAAAAAAAAACTCCCAAGAGTGGGATCATGATAAGTTTTGGTGGGAATTTTTCCAAGAAAAAAATTCAACTAATGATATTAATTGATTGGTAGAATTATTTGAAGTATTCTAATGTGATTTTCATTGAGAAATTTTAAGAATTGCGGTTTCTAGAGCAGATTTTGGCATTTTTAAAAAATTAAAAAAAAAAAACTCCCAAGGGTGGGGTCATGATGATTTTTGGTGGGAATTTTCCCAAGAAAAAAATTCAACTAATGATATTAATTGATTGGTAGAATTATTTAAAGTATTCTAATGTGATTTTCATTGAGAAATTTTAAGAATTGCGGTTTCTAGAGCAGATTTTGGCATTTTTAAAAAATAAAAAAAAACTCCCAAGGGTGGGGTCATGATGATTTTTGGTGGGAATTTTTCCAAGAAAAAAATTCAACTAATGATATTAATTGATTGGTAGAATTATTTGAAGTATTCTAATGTGATTTTCATTGAGAAATTTTAAGAATCGCGGTTTCTAGAGCAGATTTTGGCATTTTTAAAAAATTAAAAAAAAACTCCCAAGGGTGGGATAATGATGATTTTTGTGGGAATTGTTCCAAGAAAATAATTCAACTAATGATATTAATTGATTGATAGAATTATTTGAAGTATTCTAATGTGATTTTCATTGAGAAATTTTAAGAATTGCGGTTTTTAGAGCAGATTTTGGCATTTTTTAAAAATTAAAAAAAACTCCCAAGGGTGGGATCATGATGATTTTTGTGGGAATTTTTCCAAGAAAATAATTCAACTAATGATATTAATTGATTGGTATATTTATTTGAAGTATTCTAATGTGATTTTCATTGAGAAATTTTAAGAATTGCGGCTTCTAGAGCAGATTTTGGCATTTTTAAAAAATTAAAAAAAAACTCCCAAGGGTGGGATCATGATGATTTTTTGTGGGAATTTTTCCAAGAAAAAATTCAACTAATGATATTAATTGATTGGTAGAATTATTTGAAGTATTCTAATGTGATTTTCATTGAGAAATTTTAAGAATTGCGGTTTCTAGAGCAGATTTTGGCATTTTTAAAAAATTAAAAAAAAACTCCCAAGGGTGGGATCATGATGATTTTTGTGGGAATTTTTCCAAGAAAATAATTCAACTAATGATATTAATTGATTGGTAGAATTATTTGAAGTATTCTAATGTGATTTTCATTGAGAAATTTTAAGAATCGCGGTTTCTAGAGCAGATTTTGGCATTTTTAAAAAATTAAAAAACTCCCAAGGGTGGGATCATGATGATTTTGGTGGGAATTTTTCCAAGAAAAAATTCAACTAATGATATTAATTGATTGGTAGAATTATTTGAAGTATTCTAATGTGATTTTCATTGAGAAATTTTAAGAATTGCGGTTTCTAGAGCAGATTTTGGCATTTTTAAAAAATTAAAAAAAAACTCCCAAGGGTGGGATCATGATGATTTTTGTGGGAATTTTTCCAAGAAAATAATTCAACTAATGATATTAATTGATTGGTAGAATTATTTGAAGTATTCTAATGTGATTTTCATTGAGAAATTTTAAGAATCGCGGTTTCTAGAGCAGATTTTGGCATTTTTAAAAAATTAAAAAAAAACTCCCAAGGGTGGGATCATGATGAGTTTTGGTGGGAATTTTTCCAAGAAAAATTCAACTAATGATATTAATTGATTGATAGAATTATTTGAAGTATTCTAATGTGATTTTCATTGAGAAATTTTAAGAATTGCGGTTTTAGAGCAGATTTTGGCATTTTTAAAAAATTAAAAAAAAAACTCCCAAGGGTGGGATCATGATGATTTTTGTGGGAATTTTTCCAAGAAAATAATTCAACTAATGATATTAATTGATTGGTAGAATTATTTGAAGTATTCTAATGTGATTTTCATTGAGAAATTTTAAGAATCGCGGTTTCTAGAGCAGATTTTGGCATTTTTAAAAAATTAAAAAACTCCCAAGGGTGGGATCATGATGAGTTTTGGTGGGAATTTTTCCAAGAAAAATTCAACTAATGATATTAATTGATTGATAGAATTATTTGAAGTATTCTAATGTGATTTTCATTGAGAAATTTTAAGAATTGCGGTTTTTAGAGCAGATTTTGGCATTTTTAAAAAATTAAAAAAAAACTCCCAAGGGTGGGATCATGATGATTTTTGTGGGAATTTTTCCAAGAAAATAATTCAACTAATGATATTAATTGATTGGTAGAATTATTTGAAGTATTCTAATGTGATTTTCATTGAGAAATTTTAAGAATCGCGGTTTCTAGAGCAGATTTTGGCATTTTTAAAAAATTAAAAAAAAAAAACTCCCAAGGGTGGGATCATGATGAGTTTTGGTGGGAATTTTTCCAAGAAAAAATTCAACTAATGATATTAATTGATTGGTAGAATTTTTTGAAGTATTCTAATGTGATTTTCATTGAGAAATTTTAAGAATTGCGGTTTTTAAAGCAGATTTTGGCATTTTTAAAAAATTAAAAAAAAAAAACCTCCCAAGGGTGGAATCATGATGATTTTTGGTGAGAATTTTTCCAAGAAAATAATTCAACTAATGATACTAATTGATTGGTAGAATTATTTGAAGTATTCTAATGTGATTTTCATTGAGAAATTTTAAGAATTGCGGTTTCTAGAGCAGATTTTGCATTTTTAAAAAATTAAAAAAAAAAACTCCCAAGGGTGGGATCATGATGATTTTTGTGGGAATTTTTTCCAAGAAAATAATTCAACTAGTGATATTAATTGATTGGTAGAATTTTTTGAAGTATTCTAATGTGATTTTCATTGAGAAATTTTAAGAATCGCGGTTTCTAGAGCAGATTTTGGCATTTTTAAAAAATTAAAAAACTCCCAAGGGTGGGATCATGATGAGTTTTGGTGGGAATTTTTCCAAGAAAAATTCAACTAATGATATTAATTGATTGATAGAATTATTTGAAGTATTCTAATGTGATTTTCATTGAGAAATTTTAAGAATTGCGGTTTCTAGAGCAGATTTTGGCATTTTTAAAAAATTAAAAAAAAACTCCCAAGGGTGGGGTCATGATGATTTTTGGTGGGAATTTTTCCAAGAAAATAACTCAACTAATGATATTAATTGATTGATAGAATTATTTGAAGTATTCTAATGTGATTTTCATTGAGAAATTTTAAGAATTGCGGTTTCTAGAGCAGATTTTGGCATTTTTAAAAAATTAAAAAAAAACTCCTAAGGGTGGGATCATGATGATTTTTGTGGTAATTTTTCCAAGAAAAAAATTCAACTAATGATATTAATTGATTGGTAGAATTATTTGAAGTATTCTAATGTGATTTTCGTTGAGAAATTTTAAGAATTGCGGTTTCTAGAGCAGATTTTGGCATTTTTAAAAAATTAAAAAAAAACTCCCAAGGGTGGGATCATGATGATTTTTGTGGGAATTTTTCCAAGAAAATAATTCAACTAATGATATTAATTGATTGGTATATTTATTTGAAGTATTCTAATGTGATTTTCATTGAGAAATTTTAAGAATTGCGGTTTTTAGAGCAGATTTTGGCATTTTTAAAAAATTAAAAAAAAAACTCCCAAAGGTGGGATCATGATGATTTTTGTGAGAATTTTTCCAAGAAAAAAATTCAACTAATGATATTAATTGATTGGTAGAATTATTTGAAGTATTCTAATGTGATTTTCATTGAGAAATTTTAAGAATTGCGGTTTCTAGAGCAGATTTTGGCATTTTTAAAAAATTAAAAAAAAAACTCCTAAGGGTGGGATCATGATGATTTTTGTGGTAATTTTTCCAAGAAAAAAATTCAACTAATGATATTAATTGATTGGTAGAATTATTTGAAGTATTCTAATGTGATTTTCATTGAGAAATTTTAAGAATTGCGGTTTCTAGAGCAGATTTTGGCATTTTAAAAAATTAAAAAAAAACTCCCAAGGGTGGGATCATGATGATTTTTGTGGGAATTTTTCCAAGAAAATAATTCAACTAATGATATTAATTGATTGGTATATTTATTTGAAGTATTCTAATGTGATTTTCATTGAGAAATTTTAAGAATTGCGGTTTTTAGAGCAGATTTTGGCATTTTTAAAAAATTAAAAAAAAAACTCCCAAAGGTGGGATCATGATGATTTTTGTGAGAATTTTTCCAAGAAAAAAATTCAACTAATGATATTAATTTGATTGGTAGAATTATTTGAAGTATTCTAATGTGATTTTCATTGAGAAATTTTAAGAATTGCGGTTTCTAGAGCAGATTTTGGCATTTTTAAAAAATTAAAAAAAAACCTCCCAAGGGTGGGATCATGATGATTTTTGTGAGAATTTTTCCAAGAAAATAATTCAACTAATGATACTAATTGATTGGTAGAATTATTTGAAGTATACTAATGTGATTTTCATTGAGAAATTTTAAGAATCGCGGTTTCTAGAGCAGATTTTGGCATTTTTAAAAAATTAAAAAACTCCCAAGGGTGGGATCATGATGAGTTTTGGTGGGAATTTTTCCAAGAAAAATTCAACTAATGATATTAATTGATTGATAGAATTATTTGAAGTATTCTAATGTGATTTTCATTGAGAAATTTTAAGAATTGCGGTTTCTAGAGCAGATTTTGGCATTTTTAAAAAATTATAAAAAACTCCCAAGGGTGGGGTCATGATGATTTTTGGTGGGAATTTTTCCAAGAAAAAAATTCAACTAATGATATTAATTGATTAGTAGAATTATTTGAAGTATTCTAATGTGATTTTCATTGAGAAATTTTAAGAATTGCGGTTTCTAGAGCAGATTTTGGCATTTTTAAAAAATTAAAAAAAACTCCTAAGGGTGGGATCATGGTGATTTTTGGTGGGAATTTTTCCAAGAAAAAAATTCAACTAATGATATTAATTAATGCTGCCAACTTCAGGCAAGTGAAAAGTTGTTATTCACTGTCGCTGTTCTTATTTCTTACCCAAATTCTTGTTTTTTGAGCCTTTGGCAAAAATCTTCTAGGTCCTAGGGATCCACGGACACTCCTTTTTTGGGGCGCAATCGAGTCCGTGGCCTCTCGAAGACAATTACAAAGCTATTCATAAAAATGCCTGAGGAGGAGCAGAGTGACAGTTGGACAATGGCCGGTAAAAGGTCGAGAGATGATGCGGGGTCTAGTGAGGAGGGCAATGCCCTTCAGCGACAGAAGCAGACCAAAATAAATGACTATTGGTTGGCTGTTCCAACAAAGAATCGTTATGAGACTCTGAATGACCAAAACCAAGATGCTGAAATGGAAGAAAAAAGTCCAAAACCGCCACCGATATTTGTACATGGGGTAGAGACAGTGGAACCTTTGACGAATCTCCTCAGACGAATCGCAGGAGCTGATTACACTATGAAATCTTTGCGTGACAATACAGTGAAGATCCAAGTTCAAAAAATTGAGACCTATAGGGCTGTAGTCAAATCACTGAAAGAAAACAATACAGAGATGCATTCCTATCAGCCAAAAACTGACAAGGCTTTCCGGGTGGTCATAAAGCATATGCATCATTCAACAAAAGCCGATGACATTATTAAGAGCTTGGAGGGTTTTGGACATCATGCCACCAATGTACACAACATTAGACATAAGAGGACTAACCAGCCGCTGCCAATGTTTTTCGTGGACCTTAAGCCTGGATCCAACAACAAGGATATCTACTCCCTGAACCGACTTCTTGGATATGTGGTTGAGGTTAAACCTCCCTCAGCAAATAGGGAAATTGTCCAATGTACCCGGTGTCAACGTTTTGGGCATACAAAGGGTTTCTGTAACCGTTCAGCCAGGTGTGTTAAATGCACGGGTCTCCATAGCTCTTCAGAATGCCCCCGGAAGTCGCGGGGTGAAGGGGTGAAATGTGTAAATTGCCAGGGCACGCACCCCGCCAACTACAGAGGATGTTTGGTTCACAAACAACTCAAACAACGGATTCGTCCGGCCTTAAGGGAGAGGGTGATCAGGAATGAACATACAGCGGAGCCCCAGAGAACTGTGCTACCCCCAACCCCAACTACCCCTACGAGAACCAGAGTCTTCAATTCCACCAAAACAAACCCGACCAAATCAACATTCATTACCGACATACTCTGATATGACACGCGGCGCTTTCCAGCGGCAAGTAGATGAACCTCCTAATCAAACTAATAACATTCGTAACGACAATGTAAGGCATGACTCAGTGTTTACTAATGAAATGAGTGAACTAAAACAACTCTTGAAAACAATGTTTGAACAAATGAGCACGATTATGAGTCTATTGACTCAGGTCCTTGCTAAAAATATTCCATGATGATGACACAACTCCTTCGCATAGTCACATGGAACGCCAACGGTCTATGCAATCATGCATTAGAACTTAAAAATTTTTTGGTAGATAATGACGTGGATATCATTTTAATATCTGAGACACATTTCACACTGAAAAGCTACATGCGTATACCGAATTATGTCATATATAATACAAGGCATCCAGACGGAAAGGCTCACGGTGGAACTGCTGTTATCCTGAAAAAGAACATCAAGCACAGTCTCAGGGAGAAGTTTAGGCAAGAACACATCCAGGCAACTAGTGTTGAGATATGGTGTTGGGGTGCCCCTCTTGTTTTGTCTGCTGTCTACTGTCCTCCAAAACATAATATTAAAAAAGAGCAATTTGTTTCATTCTTTAACACTCTTGGGCCAAAGTTCGTTGCTGCTGGGGATTGGAATGCGAAGCATCCACAATGGGGTTCTAGATTGACAAGTCCACGAGGTCGTGAATTGTTTCATGCGATGCAAAGCAAAAATTATGTGCATTTGTCCACAGGGCAGCCAACGTACTGGCCTTCTGATCCTCAAAAAAGGCCGGACGTTATAGACTTTGGTGTGGCGGGCGGAATTAACCCTACACGTTGTAAGCTGACTTCTAGTCTAGACCTCACTTCAGACCACACGCCTGTTATCCTAGATCTCTTGACCAGGGCTGAGGTTTATGAAAGAAGTTGTACTTTGTACAACAAGTACACTGATTGGAATGTTTTCCGTGAGGACTTGGACGATAGGCTTATGATACCAAACTCAATAACATCCCCATCCGAGTTGGATAGTGCTGTCGAAACTGTCACAAATGCAATCCAAACTGCCGCTTGGTCGGCAACTCCAGCCCATAAGGAGGGAGACAAAAATAATCATATCCCAGAAAGTGTCAAACAGATGGTACGTAAAAAAAGAGCTCTCAGGAAGAAATGGCAAACTACACGCCATCCGGAAGATAAGGCCAAATTTAACAGAGCTGCAAGAGAATTAAAGAGTCTTTTTGTCAATCTGAGAGATGCGTCTATAAGTCAATATTTACAGGACCTCTCACCCACTATGGCCACTGACTACAGTCTTTGGAGGGCGACAAGGAAACTGAACAGACCCCAAATGACAAATCCTCCGTTAAAAGACCACATGGGCGATTGGGTTCGCGATGATGCTGGAAAGGCAGAAGTATTTGCGCGACACTTGCAGCAGGTATTTCAACCATGGCCTGATTCTGACGAGCTGAGGCGTCAGAACGTAGAGGTTGAAAAACCCAGCAAGCCAGAAAGAACTCGAATTAAGAGCTTTAAGCTAAAAGAAGTGATACAAGTCATAACAAGCGAGATTCATCCTAAGAAAGCTCCAGGATACGATTTAATAACTGGTAAAGTACTTAAAGAAATATCTGCTAAATGCGCAAGGTTCCTGCTGAAGATCTTCAACGCTGTAATTTGCCTTGGCTATTTCCCACAGAGTTGGAGAGTGGCCCAAATTATCATGATAGTGAAGCCTGGAAAAGACGAAAATATGGTGCAATCTTACCGCCCGATAAGTCTCCTCCCAATCCTCTCAAAGGTTTTTGAAAAATTATATATGAGACGACTGAGACCTCTTGTGGATTCATTGGGTTTGATACCTCAGCATCAATTCGGATTTCGCCAGAGTCATGGCACTGTTGAACAAATTCATCGTATTGTCGATCAAATCCAAGGGGCTTTTGAGAACAAAAAATACTGCTCAGCTGTATTCTTAGATGTCAGTCAGGCGTTTGACCGTGTGTGGCACGAAGGATTGGTTCGCAAACTCCGAGAGATGCTTCCTGACTCCCATTGCTCTATTTTGGAAACCTTTCTAACCAATCGCTTTTTCTACATTAAGCAACGTGATATCCACACCCAGCTATTTCCCATAGCAGCAGGCGTACCTCAAGGGAGCGTATTGGGTCCACTCCTTTATTTACTCTTCACTTCGGACTTGCCTACTTCTCCGACATGTACCACTGCAACATTTGCTGACGACACCGCCATCTTAGCATTGGGTGACACACCGGAAGCTGCTACAGCACATCTTCAAAGCGGTTTGAGAGACATTGAACAATGGCTTAAGAAATGGCGTATCAAAGCCAATGAAGACAAATCTGTCAATGTTATGTTTTCCTTACGGAAAGGGAATTCACCGCCTGTCACAATGAATGGTAAGCCTATTCCGCAGTCTGATGTCGCTAGATACTTGGGGCTTTACCTGGATAAGCGCTTGACCTGGAGGCCCCACATATGGAATAAACGAAAACAATTAGGTCTGAAGTGGAGGAGAATGTACTGGATGATCAACAGTAAGTCCAAAATGAAGATGGAAAACAAACTATTACTGTACAACAGTATTATAAAACCAATTTGGACTTACGGCTGCCAACTGTGGGGAGTTGCCTCCAAAAGCAATATAGCCATCATTCAGCGCTTCCAGAATAAAGTGCTCAGAACAATAACAAAGGCCCCTTGGTATGTGCCGAATTTCTTACTCCACGGAGATTTAAACACCCCCACCGTACAGGAGGAGATTTTATATCTCAGTCAAAAATACAAAATCAGGCTGTTGTCACACCCAAATGATGCTGCAGGAGAGTTGGCTTTGGATACTGGCTATCCTAGAAGGCTTTCCAGAACTAGACCTACAGATTTGTTTGTTTAGGGAGGATTAAATCAAGGGTTTAATCCACGTATGTCATTGTAAATCCCTCCAAAGAGCTTATTGTATTTTAAATGTACAGATTGCTTGTAATAAAATTAGCCAAAAAAAAAAAAAAAATGATATTAATTGATTGGTAGAATTATTTGAAGTATTCTAATGTGATTTTCATTGAGAAATTTTAAGAATTGCGGTTTCTAGAGCAGATTTTGGCATTTTTTAAAAATTAAAAAAAACTCCCAAGGGTGGGATCATGATGATTTTTGGTGGGAATTTTTCCAAGAAAAAAATTCAACTAATGATATTAATTGATTGGTAGAATTATTTGAAGTATACTAATGTGATTTTCATTGAGAAATTTTAAGAATTGCGGCTTCTAGAGCAGATTTTGGCATTTTTTAAAAATTAAAAAAAACTCCCAAGAGTGGGATCATGATGATTTTTGGTGGGAATTTTTCCAAGAAAAAAATTCAACTAATGATATTAATTGATTGGTAGAATTATTTGAAGTATTCTAATGTGATTCTCATTGAGAAATTTTAAGAATTGCGGTTTCTAGAGCAGATTTTGGCATTTTTTAAAAATTAAAGAAAACTCCCAAGGGTGGGATCATGATGATTTTTGGTGGGAATTTTTCCAAGAAAAAAATTCAACTAATGATATTAATTGATTGATAGAATTATTTGAAGTATTCTAATGTGATTTTCATTGAGAAATTTTAAGAATTGCGGTTTCTAGAGCAGATTTTGGCATTTTTAAAAAATTAAAAAAAAAACTCCTAAGGGTGGGATCATGGTGATTTTTCGTGGGAATTTTTCCAAGAAAAAAATTCAACTAATGATATTAATTGATTGGTAGAATTATTTGAAGTATTCTAATGTGATTTTCATTGAGAAATTTTAAGAATTGCGGCTTCTAGAGCAGATTTTGGCATTTTTTAAAAATTAAAAAAAAAACTCCCAAGGGTGGGATCATGATGATTTTTGGTGGGAATTTTTCCAAGAAAAAAATTCAACTAATGATATTAATTGATTGGTAGAATTATTTGAAGTATTCTAATGTGATTCCCATTGAGAAATTTTAAGAATTGCGGTTTCTAGAGCAGATTTTGGCATTTTTTAAAAATTAAAAAAAACTCCCAAGGGTGGGATCATGATGATTTTTGGTGGGAATTTTTCCAAGAAAAAAATTCAACTAATGATATTAATTGATTGGTAGAATTATTTGAAGTATTCTAATGTGATTTTCATTGAGAAATTTTAAGAATTGCGGTTTCTAGAGCAGATTTTGGCATTTTTAAAAAATTAAAAAAAAACTCCCAAGGTGGGATCATGATGATTTTTGGTGGGAATTTTTCCAAGAAAAAAATTCAACTAATGATATTAATTGATTAGTAGAATTATTTGAAGTATTCTAATGTGATTTTCATTGAGAAATTTTAAGAATTGCGGTTTCTAGAGCAGATTTTGGCATTTTTAAAAAATTAAAAAAAAACTCCCAAGGGTGGGATCATGATGATTTTTGGTGGGAATTTTTCCAAGAAAAAAATTCAACTAATGATATTAATTGATTGGTAGAATTATTTGAAGTATTCTAATGTGATTTTCATTGAGAAATTTTAAGAATTGCGGTTTCTAGAGCAGATTTTGGCATTTTTAAAAAATTAAAAAAAAACTCCCAAGGGTGGGATCATGATGATTTTTGGTGGGAATTTTTCCAAGAAAAAAATTCAACTAATGATATTAATTGATTGGTAGAATTATTTGAAGTATTCTAATGTGATTTTCATTGAGAAATTTTAAGAATTGCGGTTTTCTAGAGCAGATTTTGGCATTTTTTAAAAATTAAAAAAAAAAAAAAACTCCCAAGGGTGGGATCATGATGATTTTTGGTGGGAATTTTTCCAAGAAAAAAATTCAACTAATGATATTAATTGATTGGTAGAATTATTTGAAGTATTCTAATGTGATTTTCATTGAGAAATTTTAAGAATTGCGGTTTTTAGAGCAGATTTTGGCATTTTTTTATTTTGGCATTTTTAAAAAATTAAAAAAAAAAAAAACTCCCAAGGGTGGGATCATGATGATTTTTGGTGGGAATTTTTCCAAGAAAAAATTCAACTAATGATATTAATTGATTGGTAGAATTATTTGAAGTATTCTAATGTGATTTTCATTGAGAAATTTTAAGAATTGCGGCTTCTAGAGCAGATTTTGGCATTTTTAAAAAATTAAAAAAAAACTCCCAAGGGTGGGATCATGATGATTTTTGGTGGGAATTTTTCCAAGAAAAAAAATTCAACTAATGATATTAATTGATTGGTAGAATTATTTGAAGTATTCTAATGTGATTTTCATTGAGAAATTTTAAGAATTGCGGTTTCTAGAGCAGATTTTGGCATTTTTAAAAAATTAAAAAAAAAACTCCCAAGGGTGGGATCATGATGATTTTTGTGGGAATTTTTCCAAGAAAATAATTTAACTAATGATATTAATTGATTGGTAGAATTATTTGAAGTATTCTAATGTGATTTTCATTGAGAAATTTTAAGAATTGCGGTTTCTAGAGCAGATTTTGGCATTTTTAAAAAATTAAAAAAAAAACTCCCAAGGGTGGGATCATGATGATTTTTGGTGGGAATTTTTCCAAGAAAAAAATTCAACTAATGATATTAATTGATTGGTAGAATTATTTCAAGTATTCTAATGTGATTTTCATTGAGAAATTTTAAGAATTGCGGTTTCTAGAGCAGATTTTGGCATTTTTTAAAAATTAAAAAAAAATCCCAAGGGTGGGATCATGATGATTTTTGGTGGGAATTTTTCCAAGAAAAAAATTCAACTAATGATATTAATTGATTGGTAGAATTATTTGAAGTATTCTAATGTGATTTTCATTGAGAAATTTTAAGAATTGCGGTTTTTAGAGCAGATTTTGGCATTTTTAAAAAATTAAAAAAAAAACTCCCAAGAGTGGGATCATGATGAGTTTTGGTGGGAATTTTTCCAAGAAAAAAAATCAACTAATGATATTAATTGATTGGTAGAATTATTTGAAGTATTCTAATGTGATTTTCATTGAGAAATTTTAAGAATCGCGGCTTCTAGAGCAGATTTTGGCATTTTTTAAAAATTAAAAAAAAAAACTCCCAAGGGTGGGATCATGATGATTTTTGGTGGGAATTTTTCCAAGAAAAAAATTCAACTAATGATATTAATTGATTGGTAGAATTATTTGAAGTATTCTAATGTGATTTTCATTGAGAAATTTTAAGAATTGCAGCTTCTAGAGCAGATTTTGGCATTTTTTAAAAATTAAAAAAAACTCCCAAGGGTGGGATCATGATGATTTTTGGTGGGAATTTTTCCAAGAAAAAAATTCAACTAATGATATTAATTGATTGGTAGAATTATTTGAAGTATTCTAATGTGATTCTCATTGAGAAATTTTAAGAATTGCGGTTTCTAGAGCAGATTTTGGCATTTTTAAAAAATTAAAAAAAAACTCGCAAGGGTGGGATCATGATGATTTTTGGTGGGAATTTTTCCAAGAAAAAAAAATTCAACTAATGATATTAATTGATTGGTAGAATTATTTGAAGTATTCTAATGTGATTTTCATTGAGAAATTTTAAGAATTGCGGTTTCTAGAGCAGATTTTGGCATTTTTTAAAAATTAAAAAAAAACTCCCAAGGGTGGGATCATGATGATTTTTGGTGGGAATTTTTCCAAGAAAAAAATTCAACTAATGATATTAATTGATTGGTAGAATTATTTGAAGTATTCTAATGTGATTTTCATTGAGAAATTTTAAGAATTGCGGTTTCTAGAGCAGATTTTGGCATTTTTAAAAAATTAAAAAAAACTCCCAAGGGTGGGATCATGATGATTTTTGTGGGAATTTTTCCAAGAAAAAAATTCAACTAATGATATTAATTGATTGATAGAATTATTTAAAGTATTCTAATGTGATTTTCATTGAGAAATTTTAAGAATTGCGGTTTCTAGAGCAGATTTTGGCATTTTTAAAAATTAAAAAAAAACTCCCAAGGGTGGGATCATGATGATTTTTGGTGGGAATTTTTCCAAGAAAAAAATTCAACTAATGATATTAATTGATTGGTAGAATTATTTGAAGTATTCTAATGTGATTTTCATTGAGAAATTTTAAGAATTGCGGTTTCTAGAGCAGATTTTGGCATTTTTTAAAAATTAAAAAAAAATCCCAAGGGTGGGATCATGATGATTTTTGGTGGGAATTTTTCCAAGAAAAAAATTCAACTAATGATATTAATATGGTAATTTGAAGATTCTAATGTGATTTTCATTAGAAATTTTAAGAATTCTAGAGAATTTTGGTAGGGTGGGATCTATGATGTGATTTTTTTCAACATTGATTGGTAAATTTTTAAGTATTCTAATGTGATTTTCATTGAGAAATTTTAAGAATTGCGGTTTCTAGAGCAGATTTTGGCATTTTTAAAAAATTAAAAAAAACTCCCAAGGGTGGGATCATGATGATTTTGGTGGGAATTTTTCCAAGAAAAAAATTCAACTAATGATATTAATTGATTGGTAGAATTATTTGAAGTATTCTAATGTGATTTTCATTGAGAAATTTTAAGAATCGCGGTTTCTAGAGCAGATTTTGGCATTTTTAAAAAATTAAAAAAAAACTCCCAAGGGTGGGATCATGATGATTTTTGGTGGGAATTTTTCCAAGAAAAAAATTCAACTAATGATATTAATTGATTGGTAGAATTATTTGAAGTATTCTAATGTGATTTTCATTGAGAAATTTTAAGAATTGCGGTTTCTAGAGCAGATTTTGGCATTTTTTAAAAATTAAAAAAAACTCCCAAGGGTGGGATCATGATGATTTTTGGTGGGAATTTTTCCAAGAAAAAAATTCAACTAATGATATTAATTGATTGGTAGAATTATTTGAAGTATTCTAATGTGATTTTCATTGAGAAATTTTAAGAATTGCGGTTTCTAGAGCAGATTTTGGCATTTTTTAAAAATTAAAAAAAAAACTCCCAAAGGGTGGGATCATGATGATTTTTGGTGGGAATTTTTCCAAGAAAAAAATTCAACTAATGATATTAATTGATTGGTAGAATTATTTGAAGTATTCTAATGTGATTTTCATTGAGAAATTTTAAGAATTGCGGTTTCTAGAGCAGATTTTGGCATTTTTAAAAAATTAAAAAAAAAACTCCCAAGGGTGGGATCATGATGATTTTTGGTGGGAATTTTTCCAAGAAAAAAATTCAACTAATGATATTAATTGATTGGTAGAATTATTTGAAGTATTCTAATGTGATTTTCATTGAGAAATTTTAAGAATTGCGGTTTCTAGAGCAGATTTTGGCATTTTTAAAAAATTAAAAAAAAACTCCCAAGCGTGGGATCATGATGATTTTTGTGGGAATTTTTCCAAGAAAATAATTCAACTAATGATATTAATTGATTGGTAGAATTATTTGAAGTATTCTAATGTGATTTTCATTGAGAAATTTTAAGAATTGCGGTTTCTAGAGCAGATTTTGGCATTTTTAAAAAATTAAAAAAAAACTCCCAAGGGTGGGATCATGATGAGTTTTGGTGGGAATTTTTCCAAGAAAAAATTCAACTAATGATATTAATTGATTGGTAGAATTATTTGAAGTATTCTAATGTGATTTTCATTGAGAAATTTTAAGAATTGCGGTTTCTAGAGCAGATTTTGGCATTTTTAAAAAATTAAAAAAAAAACTCCCAAGGGTGGGATCATGATGATTTTTGGTGGGAATTTTTCCAAGAAAAAAATTCAACTAATGATATTAATTGATTGGTAGAATTATTTGAAGTATTCTAATGTGATTTTCATTGAGAAATTTTAAGAATTGCGGTTTCTAGAGCAGATTTTGGCATTTTTAAAAAATTAAAAAAAAAAAAACTCCCAAGGGTGGGATCATGATGATTTTTGGTGGGAATTTTTCCAAGAAAAAAATTCAACTAATGATATTAATTGATTGGTAGAATTATTTGAAGTATTCTAATGTGATTTTCATTGAGAAATTTTAAGAATCGCGGTTTCTAGAGCAGATTTTGGTATTCTAATGTGATTTTCATTGAGAAATTTTAAAATTGCGGTTTTTAGAGCAGATTTTGGCATTTTTAAAAAATTAAAAAAACTCCCAAGGGTGGGATCATGATGAGAATTTTTGGTGGGAATTTTTCCAAGCAAAAAAATTCAACTAATGATATTAATTGATTGATTGGTAGAATTATTTGAAGTATTCTAATGTGATTTTCATTGAGAAATTTTAAGAATTGCGGTTTCATGATAGAGCAGATTTTGGCATTTTTAAAAAGATTAAAAAAAAAAAACTCCCAAGTTTTGGTGGGGAAAAAAATTCAACTAATGATATTAATTGATTGGTAGAATTATTTGAAGTATTCTTGTGATTTTCATTGAGGAATTGCGGTTTCTAGAGCAAGCATTTTTAAAAAATTAAAAAAAAAAACTCCCAAGGGTGGGGTCATGATGATTTTTGGTGGAAACAAGAAAAAAATTCAACTAATGATATTAATTGATTGATAGAATTATTTGAAGTATTCTAATGTGATTTTCATTGAGAAATTTTAAGAATCGCGGTTTCTAGAGCAGATTTTGGCATTTTTAAAAAATTAAAAAAAAACTCCCAAGGGTGGGATCATGATGATTTTTGTGGGAATTTTTCCAAGAAAAAAATTCAACTAATGATATTAATTGATTGATAGAATTATTTGAAGTATTCTAATGTGATTTTCATTGAGAAATTTTAAGAATTGCGGTTTCTAGAGCAGATTTTGGCATTTTTAAAAAATTAAAAAAAACTCCCAAGGGTGGGATCATGATGATTTTTGTGGGAATTTTTCCAAGAAAATAATTCAACTAATGATATTAATTGATTGGTATATTTATTTGAAGTATTCTAATGTGATTTTCATTGAGAAATTTTAAGAATTGCGGTTTCTAGAGCAGATTTTGGCATTTTTAAAAAATTAAAAAAAAACTCCCAAGGGTGGGATCATGATGATTTTTGTGGGAATTTTTCCAAGAAAAAAATTCAACTAATGATATTAATTGATTGATAGAATTATTTGAAGTATTCTAATGTGATTTTCATTGAGAAATTTTAAGAATTGCGGTTTCTAGAGCAGATTTTGGCATTTTTAAAAAATTAAAAAAAAAACCTCCCAAGGGTGGGATCATGATGATTTTTGTGAGAATTTTTCCAAGAAAATAATTCAACTAATGATGATTGGTATTATTGAAGTATACTAATGTGGTATAATTTTAAGAATTTAGAGCAGAGCATTTTTAAAAAATTAAAAAACTCCCAAGGGTTCATAAGTTTTGTGAATTTTTCCAAGAAAAATTCAACTAATGATATTAATTAATTGATAAATTTTTGAAGAATTGCATTGAGAAATTTTAAGAATTTTCTAGAGCAGATTTTGGCATTTTTAAAAAATTAAAAAAAAACTCCCAAGGGTGGGATCATGATGATTTTTGGTGGGAATTTTTCCAAGAAAAAATTCAACTAATGATATTATTATTGATTGGTAGAATTATTTGAAGTATTCTAATGTGATTTTCATTGAGAAATTTTAAGAATTGCGGAATTTTTTAGAGCAGATTTTGGCATTTTTAAAAAATTAAAAAAAAACTCCCAAGGGTGGGATCATGATGATTTTTGTGGGAATTTTTCCAAGAAAAAAATTCAACTAATGATATTAATTGATTGATAGAATTATTTGAAGTATTCTAATGTGATTTTCATTGAGAAATTTTAAGAATTGCGGTTTCTAGAGCAGATTTTGGCATTTTTAAAAAATTAAAAAAAAAAACTCCCAAGGGTGGGATCATGATGATTTTGGTGGGAATTTTTCCAAGAAAAAAATTCAACTAATGATATTAATTGATTGGTAGAATTATTTGAAGTATTCTAATGTGATTTTCATTGAGAAATTTTAAGAATTGCGGTTTCTAGAGCAGATTTTGGCATTTTTGAAAAAATTTTCATTGAGAAAAAAAAAAACTCCCAAGGGTGGGATCATGATGATTTTTGGTGGGAATTTTTCCAAGAAAATAATTCAACTAATGATATTAATTGATTGGTAGAATTATTTGAAGTATTCTAATGTGATTTTCATTGAGAAATTTTAAGAATTGCGGTTTTTAGAGCAGATTTTGGCATTTTTTAAAAATTAAAAAAAAACTCCCAAGGGTGGGATCATGATGATTTTTGTGGGAATTTTTCCAAGAAAAAAATTCAACTAATGATATTAATTGATTGGTAGAATTATTTGAAGTATTCTAATGTGATTTTCATTGAGAAATTTTAAGAATTGCGGTTTTTAGAGCAGATTTTGGCATTTTTTTTAAAAAAAAAAAAAACTCCCAAGGGTGGGATCATGATGATTTTTGGTGGGAATTTTTCCAAGAAACAAATTCAACTAATGATATTAATTGATTTATAGAATTATTTGAAGTATTCTAATGTGATTTTCATTGAGAAATTTTAAGAATTGCGGCTTCTAGAGCAGATTTTGGCATTTTTAAAAAATTAAAAAAAAAACTCCCAAGGGTGGGATCATGATGATTTTTGGTGGGAATTTTTCCAAGAAAAAAAATTCAACTAATGATATTAATTGATTGGTAGAATTATTTGAAGTATTCTAATGTGATTTTCATTGAGAAATTTTAAGAATTGCGGTTTCTAGAGCAGATTTTGGCATTTTTAAAAAATTAAAAAAAAACTCCCAAGGGTGGGATCATGATGATTTTTGTGGGAATTTTTCCAAGAAAATAATTTAACTAATGATATTAATTGATTGGTAGAATTGTTTGAAGTATTCTAATGTGATTTTCATTGAGAAATTTTAAGAATTGCGGTTTCTAGAGCAGATTTTGGCATTTTTAAAAAATTAAAAAAAAACTCCCAAGGGTGGGATCATGATGATTTTTGGTGGGAATTTTTCCAAGAAAAAAATTCAACTAATGATATTAATTGATTGGTAGAATTATTTGAAGTATTCTAATGTGATTTTCATTGAGAAATTTTAAGAATTGCGGTTTCTAGAGCAGATTTTGGCATTTTTAAAAAATTAAAAAAAAAAAACTCCCAAGGGTGGGATCATGATGATTTTTGGTGGGAATTTTTCCAAGAAAAAAATTCAACTAATGATATTAATTGATTGGTAGAATTATTTGAAGTATTCTAATGTGATTTTCATTGAGAAATTTTAAGAATTGCGGTTTTTAGAGCAGATTTTGGCATTTATAAAAAATTCTCCCAAGAGTGGGATCATGATGAGTTTTGGTGGGAATTTTTCCAAGAAAAAAAATCAACTAATGATATTAATTGATTGGTAGAATTATTTGAAGTATTCTAATGTGATTTTCATTGAGAAATTTTAAGAATCGCGGCTTCTAGAGCAGATTTTGGCACTTTTTAAAAATTAAAAAAAACTCCCAAGGGTGGGATCATGATGATTTTTGGTGGGAATTTTTCCAAGAAAAAAATTCAACTAATGATATTAATTGATTGGTAGAATTATTTGAAGTATTCTAATGTGATTTTCATTGAGAAATTTTAAGAATTGCGGCTTCTAGAGCAGATTTTGGCATTTTTTAAAAATTAAAAAAAACTCCCAAGGGTGGGATCATGATGATTTTTGGTGGGAATTTTTCCAAGAAAAAAATTCAACTAATGATATTAATTGATTGGTAGAATTATTTGAAGTATTCTAATGTGATTCTCATTGAGAAATTTTAAGAATTGCGGTTTCTAGAGCAGATTTTGGCATTTTTTAAAAATTAAAAAAACTCGCAAGGGTGGGATCATGATGATTTTTGGTGGGAATTTTTCCAAGAAAAAAATTCAACTAATGATATTAATTGATTGATAGAATTATTTGAAGTATTCTAATGTGATTTTCATTGAGAAATTTTAAGAATTGCGGTTTCTAGAGCAGATTTTGGCATTTTTAAAAAATTAAAAAAAAAAAACTCCAAGGGTGGGGTCATGATGATTTTTGGTGGGAATTTTTCCAAGAAAAAAATTCAACTAATAATATTAATTGATTAGTAGAATTATTTGAAGTATTCTAATGTGATTTTCATTGAGAAATTTTAAGAATTGCGGTTTCTAGAGCAGATTTTGGCATTTTTAAAAAATTAAAAAAAAAAAACTCCCAAGGGTGGGATCATGATGATTTTTGGTGGGAATTTTTCCAAGAAAAAAATTCAACTAATGATATTAATTGATTGGTAGAATTATTTGAAGTATTCTAATGTGATTCTCATTGAGAAATTTTAAGAATTGCGGTTTCTAGAGCAGATTTTGGCATTTTTAAAAAATTAGAAAAAAACTCCCAAGGGTGGGATCATGATGATTTTTGGTGGGAATTTTTCCAAGAAAAAAATTCAACTAATGATATTAATTGATTGGTAGAATTATTTGAAGTATTCTAATGTGATTTTCATTGAGAAATTTTAAGAATCGCGGCTTCTAGAGCAGATTTTGGGACTTTTTAAAAATTAAAAAAAACTCCCAAGGGTGGGATCATGATGATTTTTGGTGGGAATTTTTCCAAGAAAAAAATTCAACTAATGATATTAATTGATTGGTAGGATTATTTGAAGTATTCTAATGTGATTTTCATTGAGAAATTTTAAGAATTGCGGTTTTTAGAGCAGATTTTGGCATTTTTAAAAAATTAAAAAAAAACTCCCAAGAGTGGGATCATGATGAGTTTTGGTGGGAATTTTTCCAAGAAAAAAATTCAACTAATGATGTTAATTGATTGGTAGAATTATTTGAAGTATTCTAATGTGATTTTCATTGAGAAATTTTAAGAATTGCGGTTTCTAGAGCAGATTTTGGCATTTTTAAAAAATTAAAAAAAAAAACTCCCAAGGGTGGGGTCCATGATGAGTTTTGGTGGAAATTTTCCCAAGAAAAAAATTCAACTAATGATATTAATTGATTGGTAGAATTATTTAAAGTATTCTAATGTGATTTTCATTGAGAAATTTTAAGAATTGCGGTTTCTAGAGCAGATTTTGGCATTTTTACAAAATAAAAAAAAACTCCCAAGGGTGGGGTCATGATGATTTTTGGTGGGAATTTTTCCAAGAAAAAAATTCAACTAATGATATTAATTGATTGGTAGAATTATTTGAAGTATTCTAATGTGATTTTCATTGAGAAATTTTAAGAATTGCGGTTTCTAGAGCAGATTTTGGCATTTTTAAAAAATTAGAAAAAAACTCCCAAGGGTGGGATCATGATGATTTTTGTGGGAATTTTTCCAAGAAAATAATTCAACTAATGATATTAATTGATTGATAGAATTATTTGAAGTATTCTAATGTGATTTTCATTGAGAAATTTTAAGAATTGCGGTTTCTAGAGCAGATTTTGGCATTTTTAAAAAATTAAAAAAAACTCCCAAGGGTGGGATCATGATGATTTTTGTGGGAATTTTTCCAAGAAAATAATTCAACTAATGATATTAATTGATTGGTATATTTATTTAAAGTATTCTAATGTGATTTTCATTAAGAAATTTTAAGAATTGCGGTTTCTAGAGCAGATTTTGGCATTTTTAAAAAATTAAAAAAAAACTCCCAAGGGTGGGATCATGATGATTTTTGTGGGAATTTTTCCAAGAAAAAATTCAACTAATGATATTAATTGATTGGTAGAATTATTTGAAGTATTCTAATGTGATTTTCATTGAGAAATTTTAAGAATTGCGGTTTTTAGAGCAGATTTTGGCATTTTTAAAAAATTAAAAAAAAACTCCCAAAGGTGGGATCATGATGATTTTTGTGGGAATTTTTCCAAGAAAATAATTCAACTAATGATATTAATTGATTGGTAGAATTATTTGAAGTATTCTAATGTGATTTTCATTCAGAAATTTTAAGAATTGCGGTTTTTAGAGCAGATTTTGGCATTTTTAAAAATTAAAAAAAAAACTCCCAAGAGTGGGATCATGATGAGTTTTGGTGGGAATTTTTCCAAGAAAAAAATTCAACTAATGATATTAATTGATTGGTAGAATTATTTGAAGTATTCTAATGTGATTTTCATTGAGAAATTTTAAGAATTGCGGTTTCTAGAGCAGATTTTGGCATTTTTAAAAATTAAAAATAAAAAACTCCCAAGGGTGGGGTCATGATGATTTTTGGTGGGAATTTTTCCAAGAAAAAAATTCAACTAATGATATTAATTGATTGGTAGAATTATTTGAAGTATTCTAATGTGATTTTCATTGAGAAATTTTAAGAATCGCGGTTTCTAGAGCAGATTTTGGCATTTTTAAAAAATTAAAAAAAAACTCCCAAGGGTGGGATAATGATGATTTTTGTGGGAATTGTTCCAAGAAAATAATTCAACTAATGATATTAATTGATTAGTAGAATTATTTGAAGTATTCTAATGTGATTTTCATTGAGAAATTTTAAGAATTGCGGTTTTTAGAGCAGATTTTGGCATTTTTTAAAAATTAAAAAAAACTCCCAAGGGTGGGATCATGATGATTTTTGTGGGAATTTTTCCAAGAAAATAATTCAACTAATGATATTAATTGATTGGTAGAATTATTTGAAGTATTCTAATGTGATTTTCATTGAGAAATTTTAAGAATTGCGGCTTCTAGAGCAGATTTTGGCATTTTTAAAAAATTAAAAAAAACTCCCAAGGGTGGGATCATGATGATCTTTGTGGGAATTTTTCCAAGAAAAAACTCAACTAATGATATTAATTGATTGGTAGAATTATTTGAAGTATTCTAATGTGATTTTCATTGAGACATTTTAAGAATTGCGGTTTTTAGAGCAGATTTTGGCATTTTTAAAAAATTAAAAAAAACTCCCAAGGGTGGGATCATGATGATTTTTGTGGGAATTTTTCCAAGAAAAAAATTCAACTAATGATATTAATTGATTGGTAGAATTATGTGAAGTATTCTAATGTGATTTTCATTGAGAAATTTTAAGAATCGCGGTTTCTAGAGCAGATTTTGGCATTTTTAAAAAATTAAAAAAAAACTCCCAAGGGTGGGATCATGATGATTTTTGGTGGGAATTTTTCCAAGAAAAAATTCAACTAATGATATTAATTGATTGATAGAATTATTTGAAGTATTCTAATGTGATTTTCATTGAGAAATTTTAAGAATTGCGGTTTTAGAGCAGATTTTGGCATTTTTAAAAAATTAAAAAAAAACTCCCAAAGGTGGGATCATGATGATTTTTGTGGGAATTTTTCCAAGAAAATAATTCAACTAATGATATTAATTGATTGGTAGAATTATTTGAAGTATTCTAATGTGATTTTCATTGAGAAATTTTAAGAATTGCGGTTTCTAGAGCAGATTTTGGCATTTTTAAAAAATTAAAAAAAAAAACTCCCAAGGGTGGGATCATGATGATTTTTGGTGGGAATTTTTCCAAGAAAAAAATTCAACTAATGATATTAATTGATTGGTAGAATTATTTGAAGTATTCTAATGTGATTTTCATTGAGAAATTTTAAGAATTGCGGTTTCTAGAGCAGATTTTGGCATTTTTAAAAAATTAAAAAAAAACTCCCAAGGGTGGGATCATGATGATTTTTGGTGGGAATTTTTCCAAGAAAAATTCAACTAATGATATTAATTGATTGGTAGAATTATTTGAAGTATTCTAATGTGATTTTCATTGAGAAATTTTAAGAATTGCGGTTTCTAGAGCAGATTTTGGCATTTTTAAAAAATTAAAAAAAAACTCCCAAGGGTGGGATCATGATGATTTTTGTGGGAATTTTTCCAAGAAAATAATTCAACTAATGATATTAATTGATTGGTAGAATTATTTGAAGTATTCTAATGTGATTTTCATTGAGAAATTTTAAGAATTGCGGTTTCTAGAGCAGATTTTGGCATTTTTAAAAAATTAAAAAAAAACTCCCAAGGGTGGGATCATGATGATTTTTGGTGGGAATTTTTCCAAGAAAAAATTCAACTAATGATATTAATTGATTGATAGAATTATTTGAAGTATTCTAATGTGATTTTCATTGAGAAATTTTAAGAATTGCGGTTTTAGAGCAGATTTTGGCATTTTTAAAAAATTAAAAAAAAACTCCCAAAGGTGGGATCATGATGATTTTTGTGGGAATTTTTCCAAGAAAATAATTCAACTAATGATATTAATTGATTGGTAGAATTATTTGAAGTATTCTAATGTGATTTTCATTGAGAAATTTTAAGAATCGCGGTTTCTAGAGCAGATTTTGGCATTTTTAAAAAATTAAAAAAACTCCCAAGGGTGGGATCATGATGAGTTTTGGTGGGAATTTTTCCAAGAAAAAAATTCAACTAATGATATTAATTGATTGGTAGAATTATTTGAAGTATTCTAATGTGATTTTCATTGAGAAATTTTAAGAATTGCGGTTTCTAGAGCAGATTTTGGCATAGAATTTTTGAAAAAAATTAAAAAAAAAGCAGATTTTGGCCTCCCAAGGGTGGGATCATGATGATTTTTGGTGTAGAATTTTTCCAAGAAAATAAAAAATTCAACTAATGATACTAATGATATTAATTGATTGGTAGAATTATTTGAAGTATTCTAATGTGATTTTCATTGAGAAATTTTAAGAATTGCGGTTTCTAGAGCAGATTTTGGCATTTTTAAAAAATTAAAAATTAAAAAAAAACTCCCAAGGGTGGGATCATGATGATTTTTGTGGGAATTTTTCCAAGAAAATAATTCAACTAATGATATTAATTGATTGGTAGAATTATTTGAAGTATTCTAATGTGATTTTCATTGAGAAATTTTAAGAATCGCGGTTTCTAGAGCAGATTTTGGCATTTTTAAAAAACTAAAAAACTCCCAAGGGTGGGATCATGATGAGTTTTGGTGGGAATTTTTCCAAGAAAAATTCAACTAATGATATTAATTGATTGGTAGAATTATTTGAAGTATTCTAATGTGATTTTCATTGAGAAATTTTAAGAATTGCGGTTTTTAGAGCAGATTTTGGCATTTTTAAAAAATTAAAAAAAAAAACTCCCAAGGGTAGAATCATGATGATTTTTGGTGGGAATTTTTCCAAGAAAATAATTCAACTAATGATATTAATTGATTGGTAGAATTATTTGAAGTATTCTAATGTGATTTTCATTGAGAAATTTTAAGAATTGCGGTTTCTAGAGCAGATTTTGGCATTTTTAAAAAATTAAAAAAAAAAACTCCCAAGGGTGGGATCATGATGATTTTTGTGGGAATTTTTCCAAGAAAAAAATTCAACTAATGATATTAATTGATTGGTAGAATTATTTGAAGTATTCTAATGTGATTTTCATTGAGAAATTTTAAGAATTGCGGTTTCTAGAGCAGATTTTGGCATTTTTAAAAAATTAAAAAAAAACTCCCAAGGGTGGGATCATGATGATTTTTGTGGGAATTTTTCCAAGAAAATAATTCAACTAATGATATTAATTGATTGGTAGAATTATTTGAAGTATTCTAATGTGATTTTCATTGAGAAATTTTAAGAATTGCGGTTTCTAGAGCAGATTTTGGCATTTTTAAAAAATTAAAAAAAAAACTCCCAAGGGTGGGATCATGATGATTTTTGTGGGAATTTTTCCAAGAAAAAAATTCAACTAATGATATTAATTGATTGGTAGAATTATTTGAAGTATTCTAATGTGATTTTCATTGAGAAATTTTAAGAATTGCGGTTTCTAGAGCAGATTTTGGCATTTTTAAAAAATTAAAAAAAAACTCCTAAGGGTGGGATCATGATGATTTTTGTGGTAATTTTTCCAAGAAAAAAATTCAACTAATGATATTAATTGATTGGTAGAATTATTTGAAGTATTCTAATGTGATTTTCATTGAGAAATTTTAAGAATTGCGGTTTCTAGAGCAGATTTTGGCATTTTTAAAAAATTAAAAAAAAACTCCCAAGGGTGGGATCATGATGATTTTTGTGGGAATTTTTCCAAGAAAATAATTCAACTAATGATATTAATTGATTGGTATATTTATTTGAAGTATTCTAATGTGATTTTCATTGAGAAATTTTAAGAATTGCGGTTTTTAGAGCAGATTTTGGCATTTTTAAAAAATTAAAAAAAAAACTCCCAAAGGTGGGATCATGATGATTTTTGTGAGAATTTTTCCAAGAAAAAAATTCAACTAATGATATTAATTGATTGGTAGAATTATTTGAAGTATTCTAATGTGATTTTCATTGAGAAATTTTAAGAATTGCGGTTTCTAGAGCAGATTTTGGCATTTTTAAAAAATTAAAAAAAAAAAAAAAAAAACCTCCCAAGGGTGGGATCATGATGATTTTTGTGGGAATTTTTCCATGATGAGTTTTGGTGGGAATTTTTCCAAGAAAAATTCAACTAATGATATTAATTGATTGATAGAATTATTTGAAGTATTCTAATGTGATTTTCATTGAGAAATTTTAAGAATTGCGGCTTCTAGAGCAGATTTTGGCATTTTTTAAAAATTAAAAAAAACTCCCAAGGGTGGGATCATGATGATTTTTGTGGGAATTTTTCCAAGAAAATAATTCAACTAATGATATTAATTGATTGGTAGAATTATTTGAAGTATTCTAATGTGATTTTCATTGAGAAATTTTAAGAATTGCGGTTTCTAGAGCAGATTTTGGCATTTTTTAAAAATTAAAAAAAACTCCCAAGGGTGGGATCATGATGATTTTTGTGGGAATTTTCCAAGAAAAAATTCAACTAATGATATTAATTGATTGGTAGAATTATTTGAAGTATTCTAATGTGATTTTCATTGAGAAATTTTAAGAATTGCGGTTTCTAGAGCAGATTTTGGCATTTTTAAAAAATTAGAAAAAAACTCCCAAGGGTGGGATCATGATGATTTTTGGTGGGAATTTTTCCAAGAAAAAAATTCAACTAATGATATTAATTGATTGGTAGAATTATTTGAAGTATTCTAATGTGATTTTCATTGAGAAATTTTAAGAATTGCGGTTTCTAGAGCAGATTTTGGCATTTTTAAAAAATTAAAAAAAACTCCCAAGGGTGGGATCATGATGATTTTTGTGGGAATTTTTCCAAGAAAATAATTCAACTAATGATATTAATTGATTGGTAGAATTATTTGAAGTATTCTAATGTGATTTTCATTGAGAAATTTTAAGAATTGCGGTTTCTAGAGCAGATTTTGGCATTTTTTAAAAATTAAAAAAAACTCCCAAGGGTGGGATCATGATGATTTTTGGTGGGAATTTTTCCAAGAAAAAAATTCAACTAATGATATTAATTGATTGGTAGAATTATTTGAAGTATTCTAATGTGATTCTCATTGAGAAATTTTAAGAATTGCGGCTTCTAGAGCAGATTTTGGCATTTTTAAAAAATTAAAAAAAAACTCCCAAGGGTGGGATCATGATGATTTTTGGTGGGAATTTTTCCAAGAAAAAAACTCAACTAATGATATTAATTGATTGGTAGAATTATTTGAAGTATTCTAATGTGATTTTCATTGAGAAATTTTAAGAATTGCAATTTTTAGAGCAGATTTTGGCATTTTTTAAAAAATTAAAAAAAAAACTCCCAAGGGTGGGATCATGATGATTTTTGGTGGGAATTTTTCCAAGAAACATAATTCAACTAATGATATTAATTGATTTATAGAATTATTTGAAGTATTCTAATGTGATTTTCATTGAGAAATTTTAAGAATTGCGGCTTCTAGAGCAGATTTTGGCATTTTTAAAAAATTAAAAAAAAAACTCCCAAGGGTGGGATCATGATGATTTTTGGTGGGAATTTTTCCAAGAAAAAAAATTCAACTAATGATATTAATTGATTGGTAGAATTATTTGAAGTATTCTAATGTGATTTTCATTGAGAAATTTTAAGAATCGCGGTTTCTAGAGCAGATTTTGGCATTTTTAAAAAATTAAAAAAAAACCCCCAAGGGTGGGATCATGATGATTTTTGGTGGGAATTTTTCCAAGAAAATAATTTAACTAATGATATTAATTGATTGATAGAATTGTTTGAAGTATTCTAATGTGATTTTCATTGAGAAATTTTAAGAATTGCGGTTTCTAGAGCAGATTTTGGCATTTTTAAAAAATTAAAAAAAAACTCCCAAGGGTGGGATCATGATGATTTTTGGTGGGAATTTTTCCAAGAAAAATAATTCAACTAATGATATTAATTGATTGGTATATTTATTTGAAGTATTCTAATGTGATTTTCATTGAGAAATTTTAAGAATTGCGGTTTCTAGAGCAGATTTTGGCATTTTTAAAAAATTAAAAAAAAAACTCCCAAAGGGTGGGATCATGATGATTTTTGGTGAGAATTTTTCCAAGAAAAAAATTCAACTAATGATATTAATTGATTGGTAGAATTATTTGAAGTATTCTAATGTGATTTTCATTGAGAAATTTTAAGAATTGCGGTTTCTAGAGCAGATTTTGGCATTTATAAAAAATTAAAAAAAAAACTCCTAAGAGTGGGATCATGATGAGTTTTTGTGGTAATTTTTCCAAGAAAAAAATTCAACTAATGATATTAATTGATTGGTAGAATTATTTGAAGTATTCTAATGTGATTTTCATTGAGAAATTTTAAGAATCGCGGCTTCTAGAGCAGATTTTGGCACTTTTTAAAAATTAAAAAAAACTTGGGATCATGATGATTTTTGGTGGGAATTTTTCCAAGAAAAAAATTCAACTAATGATATTAATTGATTGGTAGAATTATTTGAAGTATTCTAATGTGCATTGAGAAATTTTAAGAATTGCGGCTTCTAGAGCAGATTTTGGCATTTTTTAAAAATTAAAAAAAACTCCCAAGGGTGGGATCATGATGATTTTTGGTGGGAATTTTTCCAAGAAAATAATTCAACTAATGATATTAATTGATTGGTATATTTATATGAAGTATTCTAATGTGATTCTCATTGAGAAATTTTAAGAATTGCGGTTTTTAGAGCAGATTTTGGCATTTTTAAAAAATTAAAAAGAAAACTCGCAAAGGTGGGATCATGATGATTTTTGTGAGAATTTTTCCAAGAAAAAAATTCAACTAATGATATTAATTGATTGGTAGAATTATTTGAAGTATTCTAATGTGATTTTCATTGAGAAATTTTAAGAATTGCGGTTTCTAGAGCAGATTTTGGCATTTTTAAAAAATTAAAAAAAAAAACCTCCCAAGGGTGGGATCATGATGATTTTTGTGGGAATTTTTCCAAGAAAAATTCAACTAATGATATTAATTGATTGGTAGAATTATTTGAAGTATTCTAATGTGATTTTCATTGAGAAATTTTAAGAATTGCGGTTTCTAGAGCAGATTTTGGCATTTTTAAAAAATTAAAAAAAAAACCTCCCAAAGGTGGGATCATGATGATTTTTGTGGGAATCCAAGAAAATAATTCAACTAATGATATTAATTGATTGGTATATTTATTTGAAGTATTCTAATGTGATTTTCATTGAGAAATTTTAAGAATTGCGGTTTCTAGAGCAGATTTTGGCATTTTTAAAAAATTAAAAAAAAACTCCCAAAGGTGGGATCATGATGATTTTTGTGGGAATTGTTCCAAGAAAATAATTCAACTAATGATATTAATTGATTGGTAGAATTACTTGAAGTATTCTAATGTGATTTTCATTGAGAAATTTTAAGAATCGCGGTTTCTAGAGCAGATTTTGGCATTTTTTTAAAAAACTCCCAAGGGTGGGATCATGATGAGAATTTTTCCAAGAAAAATTCAACTAATGATATTAATTGATTGGTAGAATTATTTGAAGTATTCTAATGTGATTTTCATTGAGAAATTTTAAGAATTGCGGTTTTTAGAGCAGATTTTGGCATTTTTATTAAAAAAAAACTCCCAAGGGTGGGATAATGATGATTTTTGTGGGAATTGTTCCAAGAAAATAATTCAACTAATGATATTAATTGATTAGTAGAATTATTTGAAGTATTCTAATGTGATTTTCATTGAGAAATTTTAAGAATTGCTAGAGCAGATTTTGGCATTTTTTAAAAATTAAAAAAAACTCCCAAGGGTGGGATCATGATGATTTTTGTGGGAATTTTTCCAAGAAAATAATTCAACTAATGATATTAATTGATTGGTAGAATTATTTGAAGTATTCTAATGTGATTTTCATTGAGAAATTTTAAGAATTGCGGCTTCTAGAGCAGATTTTGGACTCCCAAGGGTGGGATCATGATGATCTTTGTGGGAATTTTTCCAAGAAAAAAACTCAACTAATGATATTAATTGATTGGTAGAATTATTTGAAGTATTCTAATGTGATTTTCATTGAGACATTTTAAGAATTGCGGTTTTTAGAGCAGATTTTGGCATTTTTTAAAAAATTAAAAAAAAAACTCCCAAAGGTGGGATCATGATGATTTTTGGTGGGAATTGTTCCAAGAAACATAATTCAACTAATGATATTAATTGATTGGTAGAATTACTTGAAGTATTCTAATGTGATTTTCATTGAGAAATTTTAAGAATCGCGGTTTCTAGAGCAGATTTTGGCATTTTTAAAAAATTAAAAAAAAACTCCCAAGGGTGGGATCATGATGAGTTTTGGTGGGAATTTTTCCAAGAAATAAAATTCAACTAATGATATTAATTGATTGGTAGAATTATTTGAAGTATTCTAATGTGATTTTCATTGAGAAATTTTAAGAATTGCGGTTTCTAGAGCAGATTTTGGCATTTTTAAAAAATTAAAAAAAAACCCCCAAGGGTGGGATCATGATGATTTTTGGTGGGAATTTTTCCAAGAAAATAATTCAACTAATGATATTAATTGATTGGTAGAATTATTTGAAGTATTCTAATGTGATTTTCATTGAGAAATTTTAAGAATCGCGGCTTCTAGAGCAGATTTTGGCATTTTTAAAAAATTAAAAAAAAACTCCCAAGGGTGGGATCATGATGAGTTTTGGTGGGAATTATTCCAAGAAAAAAAATTCAACTAATGATATTAATTGATTGGTAGAATTATTTGAAGTATTCTAATGTGATTTTCATTGAGAAATTTTAAGAATTGCGGTTTCTAGAGCAGATTTTGGCATTTTTAAAAAATTAAAAAAAAAACTCCCAAGGGTGGGATCATGATGATTTTTGGTGGGAATTTTTCCAAGAAAATAATTCAACTAATGATATTAATTGATTGGTAGAATTATTTGAAGTATTCTAATGTGATTTTCATTGAGAAATTTTAAGAATCGCGGTTTTTAGAGCAGATTTTGGCATTTTTAAAAAATTAAAAAACTCCCAAATCATGATGAGTTTTGGTGGGAATTTTTCCAAGAAAAATTCAACTAATGATATTAATTGATTGATAGAATTATTTGAAGTATTCTAATGTGATTTTCATTGAGAAATTTTAAGAATTGCGGTATTTAGAGCAGAGTTTGGCATTTTTTTAAAAAAAAACTCCCAAAGGTGGGTCATGATGATTTTTGTGGGAATTTTTCCAAGAAAATAATTCAACTAATGATATTAATTGATTGGTAGAATTATTTGAAGTATTCTAATGTGATTTTCATTGAGAAATTTTAAGAATCGCGGTTTCTAGAGCAGATTTTGGCACTTTTTAAAAAATTAAAAAAAACTCCCAAGGGTGGGATCATGATGAGTTTTGGTGGGAATTTTTCCAAGAAAAAAATTCAACTAATGATATTAATTGATTGGTAGAATTATTTGAAGTATTCTAATGTGATTTTCATTGAGAAATTTTAAGAATTGCGGTTTTTAGAGCAGATTTTGGCATTTTTAAAAAATTAAAAAAAAAAACCTCCCAAGGGTGGAATCATGATGATTTTTGGTGAGAATTTTTCCAAGAAAATAATTCAACTAATGATACTAATTGATTGGTAGAATTATTTGAAGTATTCTAATGTGATTTTCATTGAGAAATTTTAAGAATTGCGGTTTCTAGAGCAGATTTTGGCATTTTTAAAAAATTAAAAAAAACCCCCAAGGGTGGGATCATGATGATTTTTGGTGGGAATTTTTCCAAGAAAATAATTCAACTAATGATATTAATTGATTGGTAGAATTATTTGAAGTATTATAATGTGATTTTCATTGAGAAATTTTAAGAATCGCGGCTTCTAGAGCAGATTTTGGCATTTTTAAAAAATTAAAAAACTCCCAAGGGTGGGATCATGATGAGTTTTGGTGGGAATTATTCCAAGAAAAATTCAACTAATGATATTAATTGATTGGTAGAATTATTTGAAGTATTCTAATGTGATTTTCATTGAGAAATTTTAAGAATTGCGGTTTCTAGAGCAGATTTTGGCATTTTTAAAAAATTAAAAAAAAAACTCCCAAGGGTGGGATCATGATGATTTTTGTGGGAATTTTTCCAAGAAAATAATTCAACTAATGATATTAATTGATTGGTAGAATTATTTGAAGTATTCTAATGTGATTTTCATTGAGAAATTTTAAGAATCGCGGTTTCTAGAGCAGATTTTGGCATTTTTAAAAAATTAAAAAACTCCCAAGGGTGGGATCATGATGAGTTTTGGTGGGAATTTTTCCAAGAAAAATTCAACTAATGATATTAATTGATTGATAGAATTATTTGAAGTATTCTAATGTGATTTTCATTGAGAAATTTTAAGAATTGCGGTATTTAGAGCAGAGTTTGGCATTTTTAAAAAATTAAAAAAAAACTCCCAAAGGTGGGTCATGATGATTTTTGTGGGAATTTTTCCAAGAAAATAATTCAACTAATGATATTAATTGATTGGTAGAATTATTTGAAGTATTCTAATGTGATTTTCATTGAGAAATTTTAAGAATCGCGGTTTCTAGAGCAGATTTTGGCATTTTTAAAAAATTAAAAAACTCCCAAGGGTGGGATCATGATGAGTTTTGGTGGGAATTTTTCCAAGAAAAATTCAACTAATGATATTAATTGATTGGTAGAATTATTTGAAGTATTCTAATGTGATTTTCATTGAGAAATTTTAAGAATTGCGGTTTTAGAGCAGATTTTGGCATTTTTAAAAAATTAAAAAAAAAAACCTCCCAAGGGTGGAATCATGATGATTTTTGGTGAGAATTTTTCCAAGAAAATAATTCAACTAATGATACTAATTGATTGGTAGAATTATTTGAAGTATTCTAATGTGATTTTCATTGAGAAATTTTAAGAATTGCGGTTTCTAGAGCAGATTTTGGCATTTTTAAAAAATTAAAAAAAAAACTCCCAAGGGTGGGATCATGATGATTTTTGTGGGAATTTTTCCAAGAAAATAATTCAACTAATGATATTAATTGATTGGTAGAATTATTTGAAGTATTCTAATGTGATTTTCATTGAGAAATTTTAAGAATCGCGGTTTCTAGAGCAGATTTTGGCATTTTTAAAAAACTAAAAAACTCCCAAGGGTGGGATCATGATGAGTTTTGGTGGGAATTTTTCCAAGAAAAATTCAACTAATGATATTAATTGATTGGTAGAATTATTTGAAGTATTCTAATGTGATTTTCATTGAGAAATTTTAAGAATTGCGGTTTCTAGAGCAGATTTTGGCATTTTTAAAAAATTAAAAAAAAACTCCCAAGGGTGGGGTCATGATGATTTTTGGTGGGAATTTTTCCAAGAAAATAACTCAACTAATGATATTAATTGATTGATAGAATTATTTGAAGTATTCTAATGTGATTTTCATTGAGAAATTTTAAGAATTGCGGTTTCTAGAGCAGATTTTGGCATTTTTAAAAAATTAAAAAAAAACTCCTAAGGGTGGGATCATGATGATTTTTGTGGTAATTTTTCCAAGAAAAAAATTCAACTAATGATATTAATTGATTGGTAGAATTATTTGAAGTATTCTAATGTGATTTTCGTTGAGAAATTTTAAGAATTGCGGTTTCTAGAGCAGATTTTGGCATTTTTAAAAAATTAAAAAAAAACTCCCAAGGGTGGGATCATGATGATTTTTGTGGGAATTTTTCCAAGAAAATAATTCAACTAATGATATTAATTGATTGGTATATTTATTTGAAGTATTCTAATGTGATTTTCATTGAGAAATTTTAAGAATTGCGGTTTTTAGAGCAGATTTTGGCATTTTTAAAAAATTAAAAAAAAAACTCCCAAAGGTGGGATCATGATGATTTTTGTGAGAATTTTTCCAAGAAAAAAATTCAACTAATGATATTAATTGATTGGTAGAATTATTTGAAGTATTCTAATGTGATTTTCATTGAGAAATTTTAAGAATTGCGGTTTCTAGAGCAGATTTTGGCATTTTTAAAAAATTAAAAAAAAACTCCTAAGGGTGGGATCATGATGATTTTTGTGGTAATTTTTCCAAGAAAAAAATTCAACTAATGATATTAATTGATTGGTAGAATTATTTGAAGTATTCTAATGTGATTTTCATTGAGAAATTTTAAGAATTGCGGTTTCTAGAGCAGATTTTGGCATTTTTAAAAAATTAAAAAAAAAACTCCCAAGGGTGGGATCATGATGATTTTTGTGGGAATTTTTCCAAGAAAATAATTCAACTAATGATATTAATTGATTGGTATATTTATTTGAAGTATTCTAATGTGATTTTCATTGAGAAATTTTAAGAATTGCGGTTTTAAGAGCAGATTTTGGCATTTTTAAAAAATTAAAAAAAAAACTCCCAAAGGTGGGATCATGATGATTTTTGTGAGAATTTTTCCAAGAAAAAAATTCAACTAATGATATTAATTGATTGGTAGAATTATTTGAAGTATTCTAATGTGATTTTCATTGAGAAATTTTAAGAATTGCGGTTTCTAGAGCAGATTTTGGCATTTTTAAAAAATTAAAAAAAAAAACCTCCCAAGGGTGGGATCATGATGATTTTTGTGGGAATTTTTCCAAGAAAAATTCAACTAATGATATTAATTGATTGGTAGAATTATTTGAAGTATTCTAATGTGATTTTCATTGAGAAATTTTAAGAATTGCGGTTTCTAG